>NC_042627.1:30926799-31226799 GCF_901001135.1 Rhinatrema bivittatum
ACCGTTGCGTCAGCCACTGGTTCCAGCTGTGGTTGCACAAGTGGCGCTGCTGGCGGTTCCTCCGGGCCAGGGGGATGTCCCATGGCCATTGCTGGCCCAGCTTCCAGTGCAGGGCTGACTGGGGACATCACTGGTGTGTCCGGGATGGGTGGGGTACCCACTGAGCTCCCCGGGATGGCTGCCCGCAGAGGAGTGTGGGGGGTGGCCCCACTCAAACTCCTCAAAGGCCTCGGTCAGGGTATAGGGGCTGCCCGGGGGTGGCATTGCGGCCTGCACCACCTCCTCCTCCTCCTCTGACCACTGTGTCTCCGCGTCAATGTAGAATGGCCTCGTCACCATGGGTGGCCGCCTGAGCCCTGGTGGATCCCTGCTTGTGCCTGGGCCCTCCCAGCTGTCATCAGAGGGCTGCTGCCTGGGACCAGATGGCTCTGTAGGAAGATTGGGGAGAAAGAGGATATACTGCATCAGTAACACAGCTGTTCTGTTATATTACTGTGCTGTCATACAGGAGCAGCTAATGTACAACCAACATGTCATTCTGCATATACAGTACAGTTGAGTCCTTTGAGACATTCCTCATGGCATGGGTGGTGGGGCTGAGGCCTGAGGCCAGGCCCTAATGGAGACAGTGACCTGTTGCCAGCATGCCTTGCACCCTGCTGCCTGCCCCTTGCTGACTGGGGGAGGGGGGCTGGGCCCAGAAGCCTGGCCTGTGCACAGGCCAGGCTTCTGGGCCCAGCTCACTGTGTCAGTTAGGGCCTGGCCTGTGCACAGGCCAGGCCCTAACGTAGACAGTGACCTGTTGCCAGCATGTCTTGCACCCTGCTGCCTGCCCCTTGCTGACTGGGGGAGGGGGGGCCACTACAGTTCTGCAGAGCACATGGGTAACAGAAACTGAAACCTGCCCTAAACATTGTGTTACGACCGTTTACAGGGGGGGGGGGGGGGGGCCCCAGAGGGCAGCTTACCATCTTCGAGGTGGGATGTATCCAGGTGGGGATGCAATCCCTCGAAGACATCTGGTCTCAGACGCTCCATCAGTTGCTGCTCCATGGGTGTGAACCGGATGGGGCATGGGGACCGTCCTCCTGTGTCCCTCAGGTACTGGTTCCTGTCTGTGATCCGTGTCTTCAGCTGGGCCTTAATGTCACGGTAGCGGTGGGCCACCTGCTCCCCGGTGCGAGGGATGCCGCTCTCCCGCTGTATGTGGCCAGCTATGCTGGACCAGATCTCGGCCTTTGCTGCCTTGCTGGTCCTCACCGACAGGTTACCAAACAGCCGCGCATAGTGGCACAGGACCCCCTCGATAAGCAGGTCATTGTCCTCCTGGCTGAACCTGATGGCACGCTGCCTGACCCTGGCCTGGCAGCGTGCCAGGCCAGGGTCAGGCACTTCCGGAGGGTTCTCCTCCCTATTCTCTCTCTCCACCCCCCCAGGTTCCCCACTCCCTTCCTCCCCCCCCCACCTGACCCTGCACTTCCCACTCCCTTCCCCTCTGCCCTGCCTGTCTAGCCCTACCTCTTCCCACCATCCTCTCCTGCCTCACCCCATCCCCCTCCCCCTCCCTCCTATCTCTTCCCTCCTGCCTATCTCTCCCACTACCCCTGTCCCTGTCCCTGCTCCTACTCCTCATTCCCCTACGTCCCCCTTCCTCCTCCTCCTCCTCCCTCCCCCTCTCCATCCCCCTCCCCCTCCCCCTACTCTCAACACCCCTCTTCTCTCCTCTCCTACCACTCCTCTCACGCTCCATCCTCCTCCTCCTCCTTACCGCCACCAACACCAACAACACACTCCTCTCTCCTCCTCACCACCACCACCACCACCACCACCACCACCAACACACTCCTCTCTCCTCCTCCTCCTCACCACCACCAACACCAACACCACCACCACCACCAACACACTCCTCTCTCCTCCTCCTCCTCACCACCACCACCACCAACACACTCCTCCTCCTCCTCCTCCACACAGATGGACAAACAGTTGACTGACACACTTGCACTCCAACACAGATTACAAAAGACACAGGTAAAGGGAAACAAATGAGAACAAAAACACAGGACACCGCACTCAGTAATCAAATCTCTAACCTCTTCTCTAGACCACCAGCACCTACCTCTCTCTCCAAAACTCCTTCCAAACCCTCAAAGGAGGAGGGGCAGGAAGTCAGTTTTTATACCAGACACATTATCGCCGGACGCGGTACTTGGTTTCATTTTGTATCGCGTACCGCAGCAACGGCGCGTACCACGATAATATTTTGTACTTTTCTTCGCGTACTGCGATATTTGTTTCGCCGCACGCGAAACAGCTTTGCCGCACGCGACATTAGCGCGTGCGGCGAACGTTTCGCGAAGCACGAAAAAACACCTATTTGCATGGGGCACGCTCCCGTTTTTTATCGCACGCGGTAACAATGCGTTACCACTGCGATATTGGAAAATGAGGCCCATAGTCTGATAGGTTAAACTTGGAAGTTTTATGCTTTGTGTTTTAAATTTGTTGTATGTGGTTGAGGGTAGTTTTGGTCTTTGATTTGAATTTGGGTTTTATGTGCTGTAGCTGTGGCAATAGTATAGTTAGCTTGCTAGCTGTACTTTGATGAATTACATAAGAACAAATAATAGCAGTAATAGTGAAGTTAAATCTTGCTCTCCACCATATAGTGAAATCAGACTGGTAGCAGGCAGGCCCAAATACTTCACAGTGCTACCCTCTCAACCCTAGAGCAATGTTTCCCAACCCTCTCCTAGATGCACACCTAGCCAGTCGGATTTTCAGGATTGCCACAATGAATGCATGAGATAGATTTGCATGCCCTGGGTCTCCAATGTATGCAAATCTATCTCATGCATTTTCATTATGGATATTCTGAAAACCTGACTGGTTAGGTGTGCCTCCATGGGAGAGTTGGGAAACACTGTCCTAGGATATAATTTAAAAATAATTTTAAAATATGCCATACCTGTTACATAAATCATAAAGAAATTAGTCATTTCTCTTTGAATGTAGTCAATATGTCATATTTCACTGGTACTACATTGAAAATTCTGTATGAAATGTGTTAAAAAATGTTAGATCATGTAGGTGACTAAGTATGCCAGTCTTTTTAACCTCTCCTGTTTTGTTGCTCATAGTTTGGCTAAAGTAAAAAAAATCTTTGATATAAATGTAAACCATTCATGTGTGAGCAGTATATTTTCTGAAATTAATTCCATAAATACCCTCCCCTTTTTACCGCTTTCCTGCTCTCACTTATCTAGAAACCTATTGCCATGCTCTGTTACGCTACTAATTTACTTGTCACAATACACAATAGCAAATATTATTCATTGAAATAAATGCTAAAAGATTGTCAATATTTCTGTTTTGATAGCCTTAAAAGTCTTCTCTGTCTGTGAGTCAGCCTGAGAGCTGTGGAAAGCAGAACTTGAGTCAATGAATCAAATGGCAGAAAGGGCCAAGAGAGAGAGAGGACTGATTCCCCTTAGGAACCCTATGCACATTACAGAGTTCCTCCACTGTAGATCTAGTGCAGGGTAAATGAATTGCTCCCATTAGCGTGCTGATAGGACAGCTCCTTTAGATGAAGGAGACTTTGTACTCTGAATGTCACTGTGAGCAAAAGGCAACGCTTGTAAAAAGGGTGAGGGTGCTACTAGTGGTCATATTTTACTGTCATTGTTAAAGCTACCTAAAGTGATGGCTTACAGTAAAGCTCTCAGTTTAGGCATTATATATAATAATAAGGCCTCTGCCAGGGTTTAAGAGATGGAGGAATCTTTTATGGGTTTTATATCTTATCTTAGGAAAAGCAGTGGTTTTTTTAGTTCATGAAAGGCTGGGTATTAACACTGCCTTAGGGTGGTAAAAATGACTTAAAAGCAAGTGAGAAGTTTTGTGCTACTTTTCTGTGTCTCCTCACTAAATTCCACGTCAGGCTTTCTTAACTCCTGATTTGGGGGGCCGAGCATCTTAGACCTGCCAGGGGCAAATAAAAGGCATTTTTGAGATATCTCTGGGTGGTGTCAAGAGCTTTAATAGAGCATTTGTGATGGCTTGTCTTCATCCACACTCCAAAATATTTTTTTTCAAATCATGAAGAATATTTCCTTTTTTTTTTTTTAGTTAAAATCATTATCTCCAGATATTTACTCTGAAAACTGTTGTTTGTGGTTTTGGTTCTGTCTGGCCTCCAGAAGCCATGATTACTTGGAGTAATTGGTGCCCACTGTTTGTAGCAGCTTAAGAAACTTTTATAAGCTGTAAATGCATACAAGGATCCAGGAGTTCGGATCTAATTGCTGAATTAACAACAGAATATTGGTCAACAGAAATAGCTATTGGATTTTCTTTCCTATTTTAAAATATTTTATAGCATTTTATTTATTTTTCACCAAGCAACCCATTAAAATATTTTGCACTAGTGATGTGTTATTAAACTGAAAAATGTTCTATAAATTATTTAAGTGCTGATCTAATGGTGATATCAAGCATTGGAGACTCTCATGATCTTTCTTACATGAATAAGCTTTGAAAAGCATTAGAATATATACAACCACAGCCAATATTAGGGTTTGTTTTTTTTTAATAAAAATACTCCTTTTTGTGATTGTCTAAATGCAATAACATTTCTAATATGTTTTGTGTGTATTGTCCTTGTTCCCAGCAACCCTAGCATATAATTTACTTCTCTTTTGAGCGAGCTATAAGCATTAGTGTCCATTAACAATTTGTGAAACAAAGTACTAAAATTACTTGGAGCACTTTCAGATACATGCACTGATTATCATTAATAGCTCTTTTGTCCTAGACAAGGACATTGGGTTGTAACATCATTTTGTTTGGTTAGACCTGCACCGTTTCCATCTACTGCAGAACAATAGAGTACTTGAAAATCTTCCAGTGCTATTGACACCTATGGTGGAAAGATCATAGAATTTCTATGTACTGGAGATCCCAATGGCATTTTTGTAGACAACACAATTGTTCAACAGAACAAGAGGTATATATTCTCTATTATACAGCACCAGGGACTATTCAACTGATCAAATCACTTGAGAATGTAATGGGGAAAGGGCACAAAGGACTATGTTCCAGAGCCTTTAGATTCCAGATAGTAATCCAGGCTCGTAATGTAGGTGTGCAAAGTGTCCTTGAACTCAAATGAGTAACTCATTGAATAGCAGTCCTATTCCTGCCTACTCTTCCATGGAATATCACACATTTAATGGGTAAAAAATACATTGTAATTATGGTCTAACTCTGAATAACTATTGGTAGTTTATTTGTTAAATCTTGGTGTGAGAATGGTATATGGACTCAGGTTGAGGCTGCTATGACAGTTGATATAGTGGACCATGGGCAAGTACAAATTTACAGTAAAAAGTTCTCTTTCAGGACTTCAACATCTTTTCAGATAGTAATTCAGTTCAGAATTCAGATCATTCTTGATTGTGCTCCAGTTTTGCTGCATGTTTAAAAGTGCAGTAGTTGCAGATGGCAGCTGTGAGGGTGAAGGGAGTATGATTTCAGGGGGGGGGGGGGGGGGCAGAGAGAAAGTCACGTGACAAGGTGATGTCACCGCCTAGAGCAGCTGGGCATCCTTGCACCGGCACTGCTTGCAACCACATGCACAAGCTACTATGCAAGCAAACAAAAGTTCACCTAGAGAATAGCCACTGACATTAGCAATGGTAACATGTTTAGTTTTTGGGTACTTGCCAGGTTCTTGTGGCCTGGATTGGCCACTATTGGAAGCAGGATGCTGGGCTTGATGGACCCTTGGTCTGACCCAGTATGGCATTTTCTTATGTTCTTATGTTCTTAAAAGACATTCGAGGGCAAATACTTATGAGGTAAGCAAAGGATATCCACCATAGCTTGCTTCCCATAGTTGTACCCACCATAGACCTCTTTCAGTCTTTCATTCATTCTCACCTTGACAAACTGCTTACAAGGAAAGGAGATTACTCTGATTTGAGCCCTAATCAGTTTAGGAAATGCAAGAGTTAAAACATTTATGTTCTCAGCCTACCAAAGGTAAGGAAAAGTACGGAAAAGTACACATCCCCTATTACTATTCTTACAATCCAACACACATGGGACCCATCAACAGTAAGTGGGACCCCAAACTTACCACACATATTTTTTTTTAAACCCAATTTACTTTTATCAGAGTAGGGAGGAGGACCCTCCAAGGGCATATTTTTGAGGTTTCAATACACATTCAGAAGATAGAGCTGGAAAAAGGGCAATCTTCATGAGACATAACTGAGTGGTAATGACCACTGAATTCAGCAGTCAGGCACAGAGCATCAACACGTGATTCCTAATATTTGTTATGGCATACAGTACATCTGCATGGGTGTCACTACAAACTGATTTTAAAAAAGGCCATGCTGTTTATAGCAAAGTCCACACCCTTGCAACGTGTTTTTCTTTTAAAACTGATTTTACAGAAGGTGAAGGAGAATGACTGGTAGTCACTCTTCTGTATCCAGATGTGTCAAGCTCTTTTCTGGCTTCCATGGTTTCCTACATTCCTTGCTACATGCAGAATCCCTGTACAGAGCAGAAGAAACATGAGGTTAGAAGGGGTTTCTATTATTTAGCTCATTTTCCCAATATGGGTGGTAGATAGGTTTCTGGAGTCCTGCCATGAGTATTATGTATGAAAGCAGCGCACGCACATCTGCCCCAGTGTGAGCACAGGTATGGTGGGGATTCCCTAGATGGAGATCTGCTAGAAGAGCATGGCAGAAATGTGGTTTTTGTTTAGAAGCCATGAAGCTCCATTTTACACTAGACCTATCTTTGCTTTTCTGAGTTGTCCTTTATAATACTGCTGTGAGTTCTCAGCTCATTCAACCATTGTAGAGGTTCACTAATTTTCTGAGTAAAATAAAGGTGTGCTTTTCCATCTAAGCATCCAGTGTTGCGCCTTTACAAGTGGAAGAACTGTTTAATTAAGGAGGAGGTAGACTGCATAGATAGAATACAATCATTTTTTTCTGTTTTGTTGCATGTTGTGAAATACCATGCTGGGTCAGAAAGGCCCAGCATCTCATCTCCAATGATTGCCAATCTAGGTTGCAAATAGATAGATCCCATAAAGTAGAACTATTTCTGAAATTGTATTTTAAACATCGTGATGAGCTTTTTCTTCAATGAAGAGTAAGAGTTTTTCTTGGTATTGCTAAGGTTATTCAAAGGAAAAGAAATCAGTTTGTACTAATGAGGTCTAGAGTTCTTCAGTTAGGAGTCTTATTCTTTCTAACATTTGTTTAATCAAGTTTAATGTTTCTTACATCTTCTATAAGCCTAGTCAATTGACATTAGAGTGATAAAGTTGTTTCCCAGGGTCAATTGCCTATTGGTCAGCTTGTAATTCCACCAAACTCATCAACCCATTGCGCCTTGTACTTTAGATTAGGCCACTGTTTAGACTAGTAATCTTCTCTATAGATTTCATTGGATTGTGATGTTGGAACCTATTATTGTGGGCTGAAATCTGGAGCTGCAATTTATTTGTTTCCTTTTCTTTACTTTTGTTGTAAAAATATATTTTCATTGTAGTTTCAAATGTATCTGTTCAAGGAATTTCTCTGAGACATTGTCAAAATCCCTAAATATAAAATTTTAAAAAAATTAGATCTATTTCCTATTACTTACTCCCAGGAATAGCAATAGCTTTCTTTAATCTGCCTGGCTATTAATGTGTTATGGACTTTTGCTGCTTTATAGTTTCTGAAGGCATAGGAGGGGGGTTTTTTTTGTTTGATGGGAGAGAAGAGTTTTTTCTGTTCTCCCTACTGCTTCCTCTGGAGCAAAGGAGTATAAGTATTTCAGGTTATATTTAAATAAGTCCAGACAGGGACTGAAGGATAGGTTTCTTAACCCTGCTTCATGCTGTTATCACACCATGTTCATTCTTCATGCTTTTTCTTCACCTTCTTGTAGATGTGACTTTTTATGTTTGAAAAGGGATAATGAGTCTTACGCATTTTGTAATGAAGCTGATAATGGGCAGACTGTAGACCAAATGGCCCTTGTGAGAGAAGGGATGGGGAAGGGATAGTTATTGCCTGTTGTATTTATTATTGTAATTGATATTTATGCTATTGTGTTTTATGCTTTGCTGTTTGATGTATGTTGTTATATATTCTATTGTTTTGATATTCTTGCTATTTGATGTATATGTTATTATATATGATGTATATGCTATTGTAATTGATTGCTATGTTGAAAGCCGCCCTTGGTTCTTTATTGGAGGAGGGTGAAATATAAATGGTAATTGAAATTGAAATGAAATGCAATTATATGCCAGAGAGAGGGAGTTGGCCAAAAATTAAAAATAAATGGGGTTTATTCATCTTCTCCAAGATGTGCATGACCTGGGAGCATCCTCTTCAATTGTAGAATACAAATAACTTTTTGCAGCAAATTTTTCTTTTAAGTCCACTTTATTTATAATTGTACAAGTTTGCATTAAATTGCATAAACATCTTACAACTACTTAACAAACCAATTTACTTGGGAGGTACACCTGATGTAACTGTGAACTATAAATCATATCCTTTAAATTGCATGTTAAGCAATCACTGTGCTTCCTTGTTAAAGTACATTTGTCTCTGTTGGAAATTTTTCTGACTCCCAAGCAAGGCTGAACCAAGTCCAGAGAAAGTGAGAATACCTTATCAGTTTCTCAGCCAGACCCTCATGTGCAGTCTCACAGAACATTACAATTCAGACCATTCAAAACAACTTTTTTCTTCCTCTGGGTCAGTGTTTCGTTATTTCTTCTCACATGTTTAAAATGGTGTGCAACTACCGGGCTCAGAAAAAGGGTGACTTTGATCTTTTCTCAGAGTAATGATTTCGGTTAGACAAGGGGACATTTTACTTATCATTTTGTACATCAAAGCAATTTTGTTTTCTCCTTGAAACATACAGTAAAAAGCTGACAGCTGTACCCCAGCAGCTGCGATTTAGGTGGAAAGCGAAAGCAGTGTCTCATTACATTTCATTAGACATGCTTTGCATGGTGGACTACTCTACGAACAAACTTTTCATATTAAGGACCTGATTCACTAAGGGATTTTTCTAAGGGTGTGCATGGGAAAAATTTTAATTTTTTTTTTAATTTTAAAATCTTTTGTTTCATTACTTATGTGTTGGAAATCTATGTGCAGACATTTGCGTATGTGCATAAATTTGTTTTTTTTGGGCATCTGATTTCTGTCCATAAAATAATAAAATAAAGCAATATTAATGCATGTCCCTAATTTTCTTCCATTCTGTGTCCGTGATGAATCAAGGTCCTAAATGTTTTGTCATCGAAGAATGAGCCTGGGAGGAGGAGGAGGAGATCAGTTACGATCAGGAAGGCTGAAACTAACAAGGATGTTAATATTTCTCCTTTCTTAATTAAGTTTACATGGCGCAGTGGCTAGTATTTTGTCATGATGAAAGAGTGACATTTCCAGATGTCATGTAAATATTGCTACTGCGATATGTTATATCATTCAATATTCATTAATCCTTAAACATTTTCAGGTGGATGTTCAAAGGAGTTATGCATGTAAATGTAATACTATCGTAGTAAGTTTTAAAAAAGACATCTGTGTTAAGTGCATTTAATGTGGGTAAAATCTATGGACAATTCAATGGCATATATTGTAGCAATTTTCAAAAGCCCACTTGCATGGGCAAAGTGCATTTAAACATGTAAAACCCGGTTTTAAGCCTGTTAATGTTTTTGAAAATCAGGCCCAAATTTGAGTGAAATTTTCAAACAACCCACAAAGTTTGCAGTCTGCAGGGACCCTTTATCCGCAGACTTCAGCCAGACTTTGCTTTGAAAATTTGCAGATTTGTGTGGAATCCCACATGGCATAAACACTTGAGAGCAAGTAGAACTTTGTGCATTTGGATTTACTTGCAAAAATCACAAGTATGAACATAAATCCTGATGCCACCCAACTCCACCGCCAGGAATGCCTATTTCAGGGGTGGTCAAGTCAAGAGCCACAAACAGGGCTGGTTTTCAGGATATCTGTAATGAATATATATGAGATAGATTTGCATACAGTAGAGGCAGTGCATACAAATCTATGCCATGCATATTTGTTGTCGACATCCTGAAAACCAGACCTGTTTGCTGTTCTTGAGGACTGGAGTTGACCACCCCTGGCTTATTTAGTATGCATAAAAGTATATGCAAAACTGAGTTCCATGCATACATTTACATACATACTTGCTGGAGCTATTTTAAAAGAGACACTTCTGTGCATAAAACCGGGTGTAAAAGCATGTAAGTGCTTTTCAAAATGACCCCCTTTATCACTGTGGTGGGCAATTCTGTTTCTCACGACACCCACAATGAATATATTTCGTACATATTCATTGTGCACAACCTGAAAACCAGACCAGTTGATGGCCATAGTGGATTGGAATTGCCCACTACTGCTCTAGTGACTCTGCCAGCAAAGAAGCTATTTAGGGGTCTTTTATAATGTTGTAGTAGTGCTATGGATACCAGGTCATCTGCCAGAAATGGTAGTACAGCACAGTAGTTAAAGCACAGAATTGTAAATCCAGGGATCTCCGTCAAATATCTCTATCTATTACTCTGACCTTCAGCAAGTCACTTCCTTCTTTTCAAACAAACTGAAATGTCTTTGAGGCAGAGACATTGTGCCTACAAAAGTTTTTCTTTATCCATTGCTATGTATACTCATTGAGCTGTGTCAACAATAAATATTATTACATTTTTACATAGTCCACCTCCTGAATGACATTAACAGAAGTGAAAACTATAAACCTTTTTAAGAAATCCATTGTCTTATGAAAACTGGGGGGAGGGAAGAATTCAGTCCAAAAATGCATACCAACAAACAAAAGAATAAAAAAAATATTCCATGTGCCATCTTGAGAAAAAGGAAGAGAAACTGCAAAAGTTAGATGCACAAATCGCAGGCACTTAAGTTTGTAAGTTCAAGTTGGTCTTGAGCAGCTCCACCATGTGTAACCTAAATAGACTTACTCAATATATCATTTAGGGTCCTCCTGCCAGCTTTTTCAGGGTCAAATTGCCTGATTCAACAAGGTATTTTCCAATAGGCATAGAATGGGAGAAAAGCCTTAGGGGCGGATTTTAAAAGGGTTACGTGCATAATATACGCATGTAACCCTTTTAAACCCCTCCTAGGCATGCCAAGCCTATTTTACATAGCCTTGGCGACGTGCGCAAGCCCCAGGACGTGCTATGTCCTGGGGCTCAAAAAAAGGGGCAGGGCGGGAAGCATGGCCAGAGGCCTCTGAAGGCCCGCTAGGCCGGGGGATCGTGTGGCGGCACTCAGCCGGCGCACGCATCCTACGCCTGCCCAGAGGCAGACGCAACTTAAATAATAAAGGTGGGGGGATTTAGGTAGGGCTGGGGGGTGGGTTAGATAGGGGAAGGGAGGGGAAGGTGGGGGGGGGGGGGTGAAAGGAAAATTCCCTCCGAGGCCGCTCCAATTTCGGAGCAGCCTCAGAGGGAACGGGGAAAGTCATTGGGGCTCCCCTAGGGCTCGGCGCGCACAAGGTGCACAAGTACAATGGAGGCAGTGCATGCAAATCATTCTCATGCATATTCATTGTAGCTATCCTGAAAACCTGGCCTGTTTTTGGTACTTGAGGCCTGGAGTTCACCATCACTGCCTTAGACCATTCCTCAAGTTCTGCTAGCTTCCTCTTCATGTTTTTTCACATCTTTATAGGTGATTACCCTGTTGCAGATTTAGGTATCATCTGCATAAAGACAAACCTTTCCTGATAGCCCTTCCATATTAAGTTAGTCCAATAAAAAGGTATCACTTTTTTTTTGTTGTTAACTTTTATTTCCAAATATTCTAGAAGGGTTATATTTTCACTTTGAAAAAACAGCTGATTATTCATAAACTAATGTGAATCACCTATCAAGCAAATTTAAAAACCATAGGGGTAGATTTTCAAAGGGTTACGTGCGTAATATACGCGCGTAACCCCCGAAAATCTACCCCTGCGCGCGCCGAGCCTGTTTTGCATAGGCTCGGCAGCATGCACAAGCCCCGGAACGCGCATATGTCCCGGGGCTTTCAAAAATGGGCGGGCCGGGGATGGGGCTGGGGCGGGGCATCCCTACGGGGGCGGTCCCAAGTCCTCCGGCACAGCGGCCATGCCAGAGGTTCGTGTGCCAGCCGGCGTAACTCGGCGAAACAAGGTGGGGGGGGGGATTTAGGTAGGGCTGGGGGGTGGGTTAGATAGGGGAAGGGGAAGGGAGAGAAATATGGAGGGAGCTAAAAAAAGTTCTCTCCAAGGCCGCTCCGATTTTGGAGCGGCCTTGGAGGGAACGGAGAAAGCCACCGGGGCTCCCCTTGGGCTCGGCGCGCACACAAGTGTGCGTGCGCCGAGCCCAAGGGGAGCACGAGTAAGGGGATGCACAAGTGTGCACCCCCTTACTCGTGCTGATCCAGGATTTTATAACATGCTTGCGGCAGCGCTCACATGTTATAAAATCGGGTGTAGATTTGTGCGTGCCGGGTAGCGCGCACAAATGTACCCCGCGTGTGTAACATTTAAAATCTGGCCCATAGATTTTAAAGACATTTAATAAATACATTTAAAATCCTAATCATTTAACAGCCCTTAAATTGATACATACCCACTCTTTAATCAGCTTTTAAGACATTAAAACAAATTAAGATGGAGCTCAAAGCCCAGCAGTGAAATGGGGGCTATTCAGTATTTTGCATTGAGTTCCACATGAATGATTTCTACCTGCTGGTGAAAGGTTATATGTGAGCATGTGCAAAGATCTCCTGGCTTTCAGTCCAATATCTGGAGGCCAGTGGCATATCTGAAAGAGCTGAGTCAGAAGAAAGGTATATTGAGAAAACTTTCAAGAACATAGTAGAGCAGTCCCAATTCCAGTCTAGCAGCCTTTCTGCTGCTCTTCAGGAGCAACGTCACCTGGCAGGAGACCATCACCTTGGTTTTACAAGATATGATCCTATACCTACCCTTTAATTGATACTTTATCCTTTTGCACTGAGGATGTCTCTAGGGGGTCTATATTCAGGAGGGAAGGATTAGAATGGCTGTCGTAATTCATGATTTGATCATGAGGAAAGTAGATATCTGAGTGGCTGGTGGACATGAGGATCACTTGGTAACTTTCCTTCCTGTTGTGAAGCTAGTGGATCTCATGTGCCACATAGATAAGATTTTATAGAGTGCTAGGGAGGAACTAGTTGTCATGCTGGTACCAATGACATAGGAACATGCAGGAGGGAGGTTCTGGAGGCTCAATGTAGGCTTTTAGGTAGGAAATGAAATCCAGAGCTTCCAGGGTAAAATTCTCAGAAATGTTCTCTGTTCCACGTGCAGGACCCCAGACGCAGCCTGAGCTCCAGAGTATCAATGTGTGGATGAGATGATGGTACAGAGAAGAGTGTTTTGGATTTGTTAGGAACTGGGGAACATTCTGCGAAGGGGAAACCTATTTCAATGGGACGGGCTCCAGCTTAGCCACAGTGGAACCAGGTTGCTAGTGCTAACTTTTAAAAAGGAGATAGAGCAGGTTTTAAACTAGAACATGAGGGAAAGCTGACAATTGCTCAGCAGCATATGATTCGGAGAGAAGTATCTTCAAAGGATACTGGAAAACAAGTAAATTAGAACATCCTGAGAGAGAGCTAGTTTTAAAAGCTGAAAAAGCCCAAATGTATTCCAATACAGAGCATGCAGATAAAAATGACTCAAAACAGCCCTTATCACCTGATAATAAGCAGATTGTGGATACATATAAAAATAGAAATACAAATAAACCTACTTTAAAATGTCTGTAGGTGAATGCTAGAAATCTGAATAATAAGACTGCAGAGTTAGATTGTAAGGCACTATAGATGATATAGACATAATAGGCATTTTGCAGACCTGATGAAAGAAGTGTAATCAATGGGACACTATGATGCTAGGGTACAAATTATATCAACATGACAGGACAGATAAAATTGGTGGAGGGGGGTGCCACTATATGTTAAGAATGGCATAGAGTCAAGTAGTGTAAAGGTTTTACTAGAAATATTAGACTGTGCTCTGGAATCTTTGTGGATAGTTCCAAGGGTGAAAGGGAAGAGTAGCATAGTAGGGATATATTACCTCCTGCCTGGCAAGTATGAGGAAAAAGATTGTAAAATGCTAACAGAGATTAGATTGGCTAGTAAAATGGGCAACACAGTACTAATAATGGGAGACTTTAAGTGCTTATTATGAATGGTCATTATAAGGATATTGATTATCTTTTTAAAAGTTGTTGTATATGGGGGTTATATTTATTGTTTTGCAACTTTATTTAAAATTACCATCCTTGAGGCTCAGAAAAAAATGTATTCCATGCATTATAAAAGGTAGAAGGAAAAGCAAATGACTGCTGGCATGATTTAATAGTGAAATGAAAGAGGAAATTAAAGCCAAAAAGGCATCTTTCAAAAAATAGAAAGCAGACCCAATTGAGGCAAATATGGAAGAGCATAAGCACTGGCAAGTTAACTTTAAAAAAGTAATTAAGAGGCTAAAAGAGAATTCAAAAAGAAGCTTGCCATAGACGTAAAAACAAATAATAAAAACTTTTTCAAGTACATTCAAAGCAAAAAGCCTATGAGAGAGTTAGTTGGGCTGCTAGAAGACCAAGTGGTAAAAGGGGTGCACACGGAGGGCAAGAACATAGCAGAAAAATTAAATTAATTCTTTGCCTCTGTCTTTACTGAGGAGGATGCTGGGGTCATACACACACCAGAAACATTTTGTTGATGATGAGGATTCTGAGCAACTAAACTAAATTACATTCAGGCCGATACAGAATGGTGCGCTCAGCTGAGCGCACCGTTTAGCCCCCGTTTGGTCGCATGTTTTTGATGAGATATTATTACCCTTTATGCTGTAAGGGGTAATAGCGTGTGGAAAATGCGTGGCCAACCCCCCTGAAACTAATAGCTCTCATCACATGCAAATGCATGTTGATGAGCCTATTAGTTAGTCACCCAAAATACAGAAAGTAAAATGTGCGGCCAAACCGCACATTTTCTCTCAGAAATTAACGCCTGCCAATGGCAGGCGTTAATTTCAGACTGCACCGGGCAAGTGTACAGAAAAGCAGAAAAAACTGCTTTTCTGTACACCCTCCTACTTAATATCATAGCAATATTAAGTCGGAGGCCCCAAAAATTAAAAAAACAAATCTTTAAAAAAAAACAATCTGCCCGCAGCCCGGAAAATGGATGCTCAATTTTGCCGGCATCCATTTTCCGAACCCATGGCTGTCAGCAAGTTCGACAATTAAGCATCGGTTGTCAGACCCGCTGACAGCCACCGCTTCTGCTAATAAGGAGGCGCTAGGGACGCCTAGTGCCTCCTTATTAGCGTGGGCCCTAATTTAAATAAAGAATTGCACACCCAGGAGAGATGCCTGGGCGCGCGTCGGGAGACCGGGCGCTCGCCTCAGAGCACCGGCTCTTCCGCGGAGTTTACTGAATCGGCCTGTTTGAAACTGGAAGATGTAATAAATCAGATTGACAGATTAAAGAATAACAAATCATCAGAACTGGATGATGTTCCCTCCAGAGCTCAGAAGGAACTCAAAAATGAAATTTCAGACCTGTTCTGCTGATTTGCAACCTATCATGTAAAGCAGCCACGGTACTTGAAACTAGAGATCGGTGAACCTGACAATGGAGTCAAGTAAAACGGGAAAGCTATTCTTAAAAATAAAATTACCGATTATGTAGATAGTCTTGGTTAAATGGGGGAGAGTCAATATAGTTTTTGCAAAGGGAAGTCTAACCTTACCAGTTTACTAGATTTTTTTGAAGGTGTACATGTGGATAAAGGTGAGCCAGTTGATGGCTCACCAGTTGATGGATTTTCAGAAAGATTTGACAAAGTTCCTCATGAGAGACTCCTCAGGAAATTGGAAGGTGTGGGCTCATGGCCTTGATGTATAACATTGTTTCCTATGGGAAAACTGGTCTCGACTTAAGTCATGAGGACTTTCCTGTATGTAAGATCATATAAAAATATTATAGATATAGGAAAACTAATATCATCCAACAGTCATTTCTTTATGGATTGATTGTTTTGGCTGCTTTTCTATTCATTTGGTAAAGAAACATCATTTTTACAACTTAAATACAAAATATATCTTAGTACTGTTTGCAGACAAAAACAACTGAGCTTTTAATGAGCAAAAATCCCTGCATTGAACTGGGTGTCAAATGCTTGCACAAGAGGGATATTAGTCTTGACCCTTTCATTGGCTCAATGTGTGCCGCATAAGGGCCTAAAAACATGAGCAACCATGCAGTGTAACTGTAGGAACTGTAGATAAAACAGGAAAATATTGAGAATGCCTCCATACAGGTCATAGATGAGACCTCAGCTGGAATTCTGAGTCCAATTCTGGAGGTTGTTCCTCTGAACAGATATAGAGATATGGAGTCTGCAACATAAACGATATGTCATGATTCTTGGTGATTTCCCATGGTTTGCTACTATCGGGCTCATTTACATACCATGGCCTTGAGTAGTGCAGTGGGTAGTATTTATCCAAGTAACTTTAGCTGAGAGATTCAGCAGGACTTGCCCAGGTAAACCTGCTACTGACTACATCCAGTTGAAATTACCCAGGCAACTTTCAGTCAGTAATTCATCATGACCAAACTTACCCAGCTATGTTATATGGGTAGCAATATGTAAGGATGCCCCCTGCATCACCCCCTCCACTGCCTCTTTATATCTGGTTACATTTTACCCAGGTGAATGACTTATCCAGATAATATTTAGCTGCTTGGCAGAACAGGAATTTCACATTTCAGGGTTTGTCCAGATAACTCAAAAGTCATCTGGACAAACCCTTTTGAATACTGACTTTAGTGTGTTAAACAAAGGTTACGCTCAGTAACTTTTCAAAGTTACTGAGGAACCTGCTTTGATAACTCTGAAAGGTGGTGTTATCAAGTTTTAATATATTAAACTAAACTATAAGCTATATTTTTGGAAGTAGGGTCAAACGACTTCCAGTCCTTAAGCCTTGTAAAAATGGCAGCAACTGTTGCTCAGATAGGTACCTTTGGAAAGTCAGAGGAGGCTATCCAGCCACAAAAATATAACCAGGTTTCTAATTTCTTTCCACACTACCTTACATACGGGCTGATACAGTAAAAATCGCGGGAGAGCGGGCGAGCACTCTCCTGTGCGCGCGATTCAGTAAGTTAATTTATTTAAATTAGGGCCCGCATCCCTAGCGCCTCTTTTTGGACAGGAGTGACGGCCGTCAGCGAGTTTGACAGCCGACGCTCAATTTTGCCGGCGTTGGTTCTCAAACCTGCTGACAGCCACGGGTTCGGAAATCGGACGCCGGCAAAATTGAGCGTCCGGTTTTCAAGCCGCTGGCCCATTTTTAATTTTTTTTTTTAATTTTTAACTTTTTTTAACTTTTGGGACCTCAGACTTAATATCACCATGATATTAAGTCGGAGGGTGCACAGAAAAGCTTTTCTGTGCACTTCCCCGGCGCCTGCAGAAATTAACGCCTACCTTTGGATAGGCGCTAATTTCTTAAAGTAAAACGTGCGGCTTGGCTGCACATTTTACTTACTGTATCACGCGGGAATGACTAATAGGGCCATCAACATGCATTTGCATGTTGCGGGCTCTATTAGTCTCGTGGGGGTTGGACGCGCGTTTTCGACGCACTATTACCCCTTACTGAATAAGGGGTAAAGCTAGCGCGAAGAAAACGCAAATCCAAATACCGGTTAACAGTACTGTATCAGCCTGATAATGGATGTAATATTCAACCAATTAGCGCATGAGTAGCCTATTTCCTTTCCTGTCTCCTATTTGTATTGTCTGCTAGCCATTTGCTATTCCTAATAAGACATATATGAGACTTATTGCACTTGCTTGCCTCATTTAAAATAATCAGTTTAAAGCTGGTCTCTTTGGTCAAGTAAAAACGTATCCTACAAATTAGCTTTCCAACTTAGTCAACCATGGCTTCTTCTTACGCTTGGCATTGTTTTTTCTCTTCCAGGTATTTCTGTAACAAAGAAGACACACACATGTAAGTAACATTTTAATCCATTTTCCATTATTCAGTCTTGCATAGTTTCTAATATTAGTTTCTAATATATTAAATAGCATTTTTGGCAGCCAGGGATTTTCATATTTTGTGACTGCTTGTGAATTTTACAAGATGCAACAGAAACCAGGGGTGTTTTACGACCATTGTACTTACTGTTTGTGCTAATGATAATATGTGTAGAATGGGTAACGAGATGGGTTCAAATGAATGTTAATATGTATGAAGCTCTCTAACAATGAGGTAGAGGGGTCTAATAGAATTGATACCATGTCATTCTATCTATGTGTTCTGCTGCCATTTAGCTTTACCTGGATTTCAGATGAAAATTGCTATTTCCATGCCTTCTGCAGACTTCCTTTTAAACATATTCCAGAAATTAAATTTTTCAATGTTTGCATATCTAGAGATATTGACTGTTAGACAGGAGACTCCAGTTTTTCCAAAACCATAACCAAGGAGATTCAGCAAAGTGTAGCGAGTGTAAGCTGCAATATTTACAGAGCCGACCTCTTTAAGAGAGTGGAGGAGAAGCCTAGAGGATGGTGCAGCAGGTTTTAAACCAGGGAAATCAGCGTTCAGCTCTCACTGTTGTTCCTTGTGATATTAGGCAAGTCACTTTACCCTCCTTTGCCTCACATACAAACTTAGGTTGTGAATTCTCCAGGGGCAGGGAAATACCCACAGTACCTGAATATAATCTGCTTTGAAGTGCCAAAATGTAGAATATAAAAAATTCCCTTTCCTGTCACATTTTCACACGGTTAAATGCCATAACTATGGCATTGATTATTAGCTAATCAATGATAATATATATTTCATAACAAACCTATAGAGACTGAGGCTGGCCAGCCTGTTGGATTTTTTTCAGATTACCAGTTAGAAGCCACTGCTAAATGTGTATGGCACCCATGTGTAACAGACACCAGATCTGTTACCACTATGCCCTGGGATTATGTGAAATGCAGTTAGAAATAACCAAGGGGAATATCCATTCATGGACAGCCCTCCCACTGGTGGAGCTGTAATGGATACCCCTGTGGAAATTCTTTTATAGCAGAGCCCTGCAATAAGCTCTGGGAGCAGTCTAAGCTGAGAGTGAGAGTGAGAGTGTTGTATTTTCCTAAACTGGATTTGGACCTACCTGGAGTCTCAGAAAACCCTCCAAGACCCCTCCAGGATAAGCCAAAGGGCCTCCACTGGCTGTACTCTCCTCACAAGGTGCAGAGCGGCTACTCTGGGATTAAATTGGGGATTTTAAACTTTCATTTAGAGGAGGCCTGGGCCTTTCCGAAGCCCAGGGAATGGGGAACCCTGGGCTGAAGATGCCCCCAGTGTTTAGGGAAGATCTGCCCAACAAAGGTGGTGACCCATTGCAGTGGATTCCTGCAGTTATTTAAGTTGGGGAAATAAGATTTGTTTTCCACCATCTGGGAGGAAGTGATTTTCTGCCCCTCTTCCTGCCCATCAAGGGTGCTGGCAAATCCTGCAGTCCACAAGGATCCTTACCACCATGGATCCCACCAGAAGATTAATCTACTAACTGGGAGTAAAGGATCTATATTCAAGAAAGGACACCCATCTGGCATCCTCAAAGAGCCCTGAGGGATAGAGACATTAGCTCTCTGTGCCAAGATAGATTTTTGTGCCATCTAGGAGGGGGGTTTCCTGACCATCAAAGAGGGCCTAGCCTAGGGGGACCACTGCACAACCTAATCCAGAAGGGTGGCTGGCTCCCCGGCCTTACTTGCACAGATAGAAGACATCAGTATTGTAGTATGAGAAACATGCAGAGACTGTGGTGCTGGAACACTCATATTTAGTTGTGCCATTCAACAAATTGGGACTCTCAGCACAAGGTACTCCGTACCATGAAGGAAGTTACAAAGTTAAGAGAAGCACAGATTAGCACACCAACCACCCCGCACTGGGACTGGAGAGGACTCCTTTCCACCCCTAGTCCAAAGGACCTACACCTTGGGATGGGAGAAGTAAAAGCTAGCCAGGGTCCCTGCCCTGAAGAACTTACAAAATCTTTTATGTCCCCACCCGTGCAGGACAGGCACACAGGGGTGGGGCTACACATGTTTTATTTTTTTTTTAAGAGCTTTTATATACCGGTGAACGTTGGGAACATCTCATCGGTTCACAGTTAACAAAAATGCAGCTAAACAAGCTTTACAGAGAACAATGAACAATGCTCATAAGGTTGAACAACTAGGGAGACAAATAAAATAGATGTGTGTGAAAACAACAATGGTGAACTGAACATTGAACTGACATGTTGCAAAAAATAAAGAGTAGGGAAAATAATGATTAAATACAATTAGTTAAATAGTGAAATAATAACACATATGTTAGAGTAGCAGAGTTCAGGGGAAGAAGTATGTAATTAAGAGTAGCTTTGCATAAAACAAACATGTTTGTTTATGTAGAAATATTTTAAATTACCAGTAATAAGAACAAACCAATAGTTAGAGTGAACAGATCCTTCAGGCCCCAGTTTGAATGCATGGAAAAAACCAAGCAGATAACCTCGGGTTGTGGTAACCCCCCCCACCCACCCACACACACACACAACACCACACTTGCTGGCCTTTCACTTAACAGGCTCTGCAGGATGAGAAGCAGTGCACATGCTTTTTTTATGCTGTATTTTATGATTGAGTTTCTTGTTTCAGTTTTACTGTAGATTGTTGTACATTAGTTTGAGTAGGCTGTGCTTGGAAAAGCAGTTTATGAATGTGTACATCAAAATTAAATTAAACAGCAAAGGAAGGGGGAGTAATATGAAGCGCTGTCATCCTTCTTATTTCAATCTTGAAATATTTTTAATGAACATTATTTTATAAAAGCCTGATACTTTTTAGTGGTGCAGTACTGCAGTATGGAAAAAACGGCTGACTGATAATTCATTGTGTAACATTTTGTAATATGTTGTGATGATATCAACTTCATTCAGTAAAATTGTAACTACATGATATCATCACAGCACCATTTCAATTAAGTTATGTTTCTGTTTCTACTGTATGGATAGAATTTTATAAAAGTCATATATACCAGAGGAACTGATCCCTCTGTTGTGTTTCTATGGCCCACCATGTGATACTCCACGCTGTGACGTACAGTATATGCACGAGGATTATATGTACGAAAGAGATTTATTAGCTCTGAGAAACTCAACTCTCTTTTACTATGTGAATTTATATCTCAGGCCAGCCCAAAGGCTCAATGAGAAACCTAAGTTTCATTCTTGAGCCTGGCTTCTGATCTTCCTACCAGCCAGGGAAGGGGTGATGGTGAAGAGACAGCATGCAGCTCATGGGGTCAAGCCCCAGCCATTGCACAATGGTGATACCTAGTGGCCAGAAGAAGGATGCATACATACCAGGTTCCAGGGGGAGTGCGGTCTGTGATCCTTGGCCAAGGACTATCACTGCAAAGAATGGGCTAGGTAGAAGGAGAATTAAAGCTGAGGAATAAATACAGATAAATACAAATAAATACAGATAAAGGTTCCTGGCCCCATGACCCCTGTAGAGGTCAATTCTGATTGAGCTGGAAATACAAAGATGCAGAAGAAAACTGCCAGCCCAAAAAAAACAAAATGGCTGAATTTTAAAACCATGCAAGACCGAAACCACTGCATGTTGCCGTGAAACAGATCAAGTTTGTGACTATGTGTGTTTGCAGAAGAACTTTCCTTGCCATGGTGGTTCAGAGCTTGAGTTGCTTGAAATTAAACATAGTAAATGTTGGTAAGTCATAAATAGAAACTGGTTTCCGCGCACATTAACTCATGGTTGTTCTAAGTGCAGCAAATCACATGGAGAAGTGGTGAAATCCGGCCCTAGGCATTTAATGCCTCACATTTGAGAGCATTCCTTGCCCCCATGCTGCTAACTCTAGAAAAGGCTTGCTTCAAAGGGTAATATTGTTGTGTGCAATTCTGAAAAGTAACAAACAGGTCAGGGGAAGGGGCTGAATGTTTGCAACATGAATAGCAGCATAGACGATAATAGATATTCCTGTTTGTTTATTATCTACTTACTTTATCCTATCAGGAACTCCCATCTTTGTTAAAATGTTTTGTTAGGTTTGCACTTATTGACACCATATATTTGCCATTTATTTTTCATAGAATTTCCCACCATAATTCATACTATCTCATTTAAAACTTTTTTTTCTGGCAGATAAATGAAATATCTTATATCGCACAATGAATGGGTAAATTGATGAACGTACTGAATTTGTAATAGTATATTTAATAATAAATTTTGTCTGGCATGCCACAGCCTGCCAAGGCACTTTGCCCTGGTACTGAGACCTGATGTGTTATCATTGTAATGGACACATCTGCAGTTTGCTGAACATTTGTACTCATGATGATGAAGGCCTTGAAAGGACAAGAGAATGAAGTCCTCTGTAAATATGCAGGCCTTACACAGCCCTGCCTCTGAGCTCTACCCTGGCCTGAAGGGGACCACCCTTTCTCTAGAGATAGTAAGTATCCAATCTTTACTGCTAGCTCAGTCCTGGGCTTCTTCTATGCTGAGGCTGTCAATTAGGCTTAATTGCATAGGATGGCCTGTGGCCTGGTTGCCTCTCTATTCCATCTGCAAATAAGCTCAAACCACCAAATCACATTATGCAAGGCCTAATAATCACTGTCCCCAAAACCAGGAAAGTCCCTGTGCCAATCCCTCTTGAGACTGAAATCCAGAATGCACCTACTGCTGTGTCTTAATGCTCAATGCACAGCCGCAGAATGACAAAGCAGCTGAGTTCATCTTACATGAGGGAAGAGTCGGTTTCCATGACTATAATACTAATAAAAGTGCTCATTGTTAAGTCCGTGGTAGCAGCAGTAGAACACAACACAGAAAAATAAAATTGCGGCACTAGAGATGTGTGGTCTAATCATTAGAGCAGTAAATTAGAAGTCAGGAGAACACTTGGAACTCACTTATGATTTCAAATCCTTCTCTTCGACTGTCTCTGTCTATAAATGTAAACAGTTAATTTTATTTCAGTTTACCCAACCAAAGATAAGCAATAAGCTACAAAACAAACATTGTTCGGTTTCCTTGACTAGAATTGATAACCGGGTTTTCCACTCTTGGGAGGTTTCTGAAATATTAAAACTGCAAAGCCCTTTTCAGATCCTATATTGAATGATGAGTGTTCTAAAAATGCAAATTATTATTAGTATTCTATGCTCTTTTCGATTACGTGACATCAGAAGTCAGAATTGTGTGCAACACATTCTGTACTTGGTATGTATCTGTGTGTGTGTGTATATATCTATATATATATATATATATATATATATAGTTTGCACAATTTGATTTTGTAAGGCACATTAAAGTCATTCATAGTTTGCATAAATGAATCCAATAAAGCTGAAACACAATTCAATTACTTGGAAACTATATTGTCCTACTCCCTAAATTCATTTTTCTGTTAATGTGCAAGAATGCAGTTATTTTGTAGCAGGAAATACTGTTGTATTCAAATTAATTGTTTTGACGGATGCATTAGTAAGGCAGAAACCTCAGTTTTAAACTACATTCTGAAACTAAAATTAGATTGAGTTGGGCCTGTTCTGTGGTGAGGGTGAAGCCCAGAATGAAGAGAAGTGGTAAATTCCTGTCTCTTTCAGTTTTGTCTGTGAGTAAAGTAGCATGGTTGCCATTTTAGTGAATATACAAAAATAAGGATCAACAAACGAATTGTAAGTGAGACCTTTTTATTGCAGAAAGTCAACACATTTGCGACTTTCATTCAAGAGCTGTGCTCCTTTCATTGGGTCATGCAGAATGAGCTAAGGGATGAGAGTCCTGAATACAGAAGCAATAGATTGCTTTGCAGTGGTGATGGGGTGGAGGTTTTTTGTCAGAATATAATGTTATACAGTTGGAAGCTAATTTGCAAAGGGGTCTTCCCTATATGTGGGTAAACTGATCCAAGTATGCCATGTTTGTGCATAAGTTTACCTGGACTGAGCAGGGATGTTCCTGGGGACAGAGTTGGGTCAGGGTTTGGACTTATGTGCATAGGGCCTGATTTTCAAAAGCATTTGCACACTTGAACCTGGATGTTACACGTGTAAATGCAGTTTACCCATGTAAGTGGCTTTTGAAAATTGCTGCAGTATATGTCATTGAATTGTCAATAGGTTTTACCCTCGTTAAGCGCACTTAAATGGCTTTTAAAAATTGCTATGATAGTATTTACATATGCTTGCATAACTCCTTTCAAAATTCACCTGAATCTTTGTAAAATTTGACTGTATGGGGGTAATTTTCAAAAGGAGTTACGCGCATAAATGTAACTACTATTGTAGCAATTTTCAAACACTATTTACTCACGTAAAGTGCATTTATGTGAGTAAATCCTATGGACAATTCAATGGCATATATTGTAGCAATTTTCAAAAACCCACTTACTCAAGTAAAGTGCATTTACTCGAATAAAGCCCAGTTTTACTCAAGTAAATGCTTTTAAAAATCAGGCCCTATGTGCGTAAATGTCAGTAAAATTGTGTGGGCACCAAATAAGTGTGTGGGAGTAGATTTGGTGGGACAGTTTGGAAAGAAGACTTATGCACATAAGTCCCGTTTGAAAATTGGTGTAATTTATGGACGTATTTGTGGCATGAGTTAATCAGGTTGTTTGAAAATTACCTTCTAAAAGTTTTGGGGGGTGGGGGGTGTGATATAATAGCAGAGAGGGGAGAAAGCTGAATGGTACAGACTGCAGAATCTAAAGCTACAGGAAGACTGATCCATACTCTCTGTGTGTATTCTGTGTCTTGTCCTGTTCTGTCTAGGCCCTCCTGTGACCCTTCTGTTCCCTGTGGGGCCTCCCAGTGACCCTTCTGTTCCCTGTGGGTTTTCCTAGTGACTCTTCTGCTCCCTGTGAGTCTCCAAGTGGCCCTCCTGCTCCCTGTGGGTTTCCCAGTGACTCTTCTGTTCCCTGTAAGTTTCCAGTAACCCTTCTGTTCCATGTGGATTTCTCACTGACCCGTCTGTTTCCTGAGGGTCTCCCAATGGTCCTCCTGCTCCCTCTGGGTCTCTCAGTGACCCTTCTGTTTGCCTGTGGGTCTCCCAGTGGCCCTCCTGCTCCCTGGGGTCTCTCAGTGACCCTTTTGTTGCCTGTGGGTCTCCCAATGGCCCTACTGCTGCTCATGGGTCTCCCAGTGGCCCTCCTGTTCCTTATGAGTTTCCCAATAGCCCTCTTGTTGCCTGTATTTATTTATTTATTTATTTTAACATGTTTTGTATACCGTATATTCGGTTTTGCATTCATAACAGTTTACATTAGGAGAATGACATTAGAGTTTTAACAAATACAATTTAAAGAAAAAGTTGGGGTCGCAATGGGGGGTAAAAAGATTTAGAATATATAGGGAAAAGTTTTTAGTTGTCTGTTACAGAGTTCGTGGTTTGGTTAGTCTGTCGTAGGTGATAGGATGATGTCTTTGTTTTCTTTGGAGTTGTCTGGTTGGGAGTTTGTTGGTGTTGATAGTTGAAATCTTCCGAAAAAGCTCTGGTAAAAAGCCATGTTTAAATTCTTTTTTGAAAGTTTTGGTGTCAACTTGGGTTCTTAGATTTAGGGGTAAGGCGTTCCATAGCGATGGGCCGGCGATGGGATATAGCTCTCTCTCGGGTAGATACTAGGTGCGTGATTTTAGCATGAGGAATTTTGAGGAGGCATTTATTCATTGAGCGAAGATTCCTTTTTGGAGCATGTAATTCAATGTGTTCAGTTAGCCAATGGTTTTGTTGTCCTGTGATTAATTTATGGAGGATTGATAAGACTTTGTATTCTATTCTGTATTTAATTGGGAGCCAGTGCAAGGATATGAGAGTAGATGTAATGTGATCTTCTTTCTTGGTTCCTGATAGAATCCTGGCAGCTGCCTTCTGAAGAATTTGTAGTGGATGTATGGTGGTAAAAGGGAAGCCGAGGAGTAAGGAGTTGCAGTAGTCCAGGTTTGCAAAGAGTAGTAGTTGCAGAACTGTTCTAAAGTCATTTTGAGTGAGGAGGGTTTGAGACGTCTGAGTGTCAATAATTTGTGGGTAACCTTTTTTTATTTTATTTGTTATATGGGTTTGTAGGATAATTCATTGTCAGTTGTAATTCCAAGGTTTCTGGCATGGTTAACAGGAGAGAGTATTGTTTTTGGGTTTTCTATTTTGAGTGATTGTCTGGGTGATTTTTTTGTCAAGAATGATTAGTTCAGTTTTATCGATGTTGATTATGAGTTTTAGGTTGAAGAGGCATTACTTGATTTTTGAGAGATAAGAGGTTATTTTATTGTAGGTTTCTTCTAGCGTATTTTGGATTGGGACTAATATTTGGATGTCGTCAGCATACAGGAAGTGGGTCAAACCTAGACTGGTCAGTGTGTGACATATAGGTAAGAGATAGATGTTAAAAAGTGTTTCTGACAGTGCAGATCCTTGTGGGACTCCTGTATTTAGGTTCACTTTATTTGATAGGTTGCTGTTAAATAATACTTGAAAACTTCTTTGGGATAAATATGAGGTGAACCATTTTAGAATAGTGCCTGATATTCCTATTTCTGAAAGTCTGTCAAGTAAAATGGCATGGTTGACTGTGTCAAAGGCAGCTGACAAGTCCAGGAGAATTAAGATAAAACTTTGTCCTTTATTGAATCCTCAAAGAACTGTGTCATTAAGGGAAAGGAGTAATGCTTACGTGCTTAAGTTTTTTCTGAAACCAAATTGTGTGGGGTGAAGTATGTTATTTGTTTCTAAGTAAAATAGTTCACAGTTACATTTAATTGAGTTTATGAAAGTTCTCTTTTAATAGTTTTCCTGTATACTTGTGTTAATGTATTCTGTCTTGAGGCGACTGTTTTAATGTATTTCCGCCCTGGAGGCGACTGTTCAGTTCCTTGTAAACCGGTGCGATATGTATTCTTTACAGGAACATCGGTATATAAAAATTAAAAATAAATAAATAAATAAATAAATAAGTAGTCTGATAGTTGGGAGTGAATGATTTTTTCTATGATTTTTGCAATGAAAGGTAGTTAGATATAGGTCTGTAGTTTTGGATGTTTCCAGGATCTAGGTTGCTCTTTTTTAATAGTGGTTTGATGATTGCAGATTTAAGGCATTCCGGATATATCCCTTCAGTGAGGGAGAGGATTACTATGTCCGTTAAAGATTTTATAATTGAGATATCAAGTAGTTTAATTGTTTGTATGGGGATGCTGTCAATGGGGTGGTTTGCTGGGTACATTTTTCTGATTATTCTTTGGATTTTGAGTGTTGAAGCAAAGTCGAAATCATTCCAGGTTGTTGTTATTTCCAGAGGAGGTGTAGTAGTTTGGAATTGTGAAGTGTTGTAGATGTTAGAGTTGTTTAATAGTTTTCTGACTTTTTTCAGTAAAGTATCCTGCAAAATCTTTGCTATTACATGTTTTGGAGGTGTTCTTGTTTCATTGGGTGATTTGATGAGGTTCTTTATTATGGTGAAAAGCATTTTAAGGGTTCTGTTGGTATTTGATTATTTGGTTGAGTAGAATTCTTTCTTGCATTGTGGATGAGTTTTTTGTAATTTGCTAAATGGGATCAGTATACATTGAGTGATGGAGAGGTTTATTTTTCAACCAGGATCTTTCTTTTCTTCTGAGTTCTCGTTTGGCTGATTTTATGGTATCATTGTACCATTGATTGTTATATTTAGGATTCTTTAATGTTTTTGTGATGATTGGGTTTGTTCTATCAGCTATGGATTTGGTAATGTTTAACCATGATGACGTTGCTGTTTCAGTGTTTGAAAGATTAATATTCTTGAGTTCATCTTGGAGAATTTTGTTGCAGTTTTTTCGTTATCAAAGGGAGGGCGATATGAAATGGTTTTATTGTAATTTTCTGTTGAGGTGGGTATACAGTTCTTAGTAAGGGTGGTATGGATGAGACCGTGGGATTTCGGTGATTTTTATATGATGAGAGTTCCAGATGTTGGTGTTGATGAAGATGAGGTCAAGAGTGTGACCTGCTTTGTGTGTTAATCCGTTGACTATTTGTTCTATCCCATTGTTGCAAGAGCGTCTGTGATGTTTTGCAGGTGTTTGATAGGGGGCTTATGTCCATGTGTAAGTTAAAGTCGCCAAGGATAATAATTGGTTTATTGAGGGTTAGGTTAGCAATCATGAATTCAATAAACGGGGAGCAATTGTTATGAAAGTGGACCCCTGTTTCGAGGTAGATAGCTACCGTCGAAGGGCGAGGCCGCTCGGACTGGAGAGGCTTGATAGAAGACTTCACCCTGGAAGCATGCAACCCCCCCAGGAGGAGCCTGTAGGGGTCCGGCCGCTGGGGACTTAGGCGACTCCTCTGAAGACTGTAGAAAGGTCTGGATGCAGGCACCTCCTGCAGGTCGTGGGTTCCAGATGGCTGGCACCTCCAGCAGGCCGTAGCAGTCTGAGGACGGAGTCGTAGAAGAGTCCAAAGCCGGTCCGAAGTTCGATACACAGGTAGGGTCCGAGTCCAGTCCAGGGTCTAAGCAGGAGAAGGGTCCAATGCCGTACCAGGATCAAGCCAGGAGAAGACACGTCCACCAGTCCAGAAGTCAGCAGCCAAGAATCAATCCACAGAGCAGGGGAGCAGAACGGGACAAAGAACGAAGAACCAGGAACACAGGAACACACTCAGGCAGGAACCTCAATACCAAGGCATGGACTGAATGCTCAGCCCTTGCCTTAAGTACAGGAAGCCAGGGGAGGAGTCTCAGGGGGAGCCATGACACTTCCTGTCATGGCTCCTTTAAGAATACCCATCAGCCACGCGCGTGGCTCCTAGGAGCAGGGGAGGAGGAGCCGGATCGTCGCGGAGCCATTGCCGCCAATCCCAGCAGTGGAGGCAGCTGTCAGCAAGAAGGAATGGGCTGCCTGCTCCCTCAGGAACCCTAGGCACTACCCGGCGTCCCGGGTAAGCTATTTCCTGCACACCCCGCCGGTCCAGCCTCAGTCGCAGTCCGCAGTGGCCGGCGGCCATGACATCCGATCCCGGTTGCGGCGTGCCGCGGCCGGGTGGTGCTAAACAGCAAATTTTGGTTCCAAAGTTGTGGGAGGACAGTATACTAGACAAATTGTAGTTTTGCAGAGTCAAATAGTGCTATTTCGAAAGGGGAGCATGCCTTGGTTGTGGTAAGTTTGATTTGAAAGCTTTTCTTGATGATTAGCATTAGGCCACCCCCTTTTTTTCTTGGTCTGGGATTGTGAATAATTTGTATGATGAGTCTTCTATTTGATTAATAAGGACATTGTCAGAGTCTTTTATCCAGGTTTCAGTGATTGCTATGAAGTCTGGTTTGTTATCAGAGAGTAAGTCTGAGATGATAGGTGTTTTTTAACTATTGATTGTGGCATTAATAAGGATGAATGATAGGAATAAGCATTTGGAGTATGTCTTTAGATTTCTGAATGTTGAATTTGATAGATTGAAATTACTTGTTTGCTTGTGAATCCAAGTTTTTCTACTCGAAGTATTTAGGAGGGGAACTTGGAGGTTTCCATTTTGTTAGGTGTAAGGTTGAGAAGAGGTGTATTGCTAGTAAGAGTTTCTGATTTGTGAAGCCCTAAGGTTTGCACTAAGGGTGCACAAAGGGGAGTGCCCCTTTGTGCGCTTCTTAGTCGCGCGACGCCTAGGTTTCACTCTTCTTTTAAATGGTGAGATTCTGGTGAGGGTGAGGGGCGATGGTGATGATGTCGTTTGGGGGCGGGGCTTCGGGTCGGGTGCTGGCCTGGCGCTCCTGCCCCTCTCAAATCCCTTCTTTTTGCTTCTTTTTTATGGGAAAGGGTTCGGATGCCTGCTGCTGACCTTTTCTTGCTGGAGTCGCTGTTGGAAGAGTGACTCCTGCTGTAGGGTCTCCTTATGGCCCTCCTGCATCTTGTCCAGGTTTCCCAGTGGCCTAGTTTTCCCTTGTGTACCTCACTCTACACTCTGTTTTGGTCTCGCCCTGTCTTTGTTCCTTTCTTGTCTGCCCTGTCTTGCCAGTGCACTCCTTGTCCCTGATTCCTGTTTCTGATCCAGTGCACCGCCCTCCAGAAGTTCTGCCAGCCACCAGCTCAACCCAAAGGGAAGGTGGCAGGTCAGGCAGAAGATCTGCGTCAGTTCTGCTTGCTCCTGACCCCTGCAGAAGACCGCATGCCTGACCTGCCTGCTCCTGACTTCTGCTCCTCCCTGCTTGGGGGCATCCCCAAATCAGATAGCCTGGCAATGACACCCAGTGGTGCCCTGTAAATGCAATCTCTACTGAGTGGGGATTGCAATTGCAGTCCAGTCTGAGGCAGAAAAAGCAGGAAGAGTAGAGTGCTAGAAGGGCTCAGTGCTCTAAGAAAAGCTTTCTGCAGTTAAACAACGATGTTGTTGACCTCAGAAAGCCCTTATTGCCCAAAAGGCTGTTTTGGCTCTTTGAGGTGACCAGTCATAGCAAGAACAGTCATGATAAGCCTGATAGTGCTATTCCATAGAGACCATCATACGATAGTACCTTATTCTTTGGGAGGTGTATAAAGAATTGTAGTTTCCATGTTAGTCCACCCGGATATGTAGAATGAAGAGTAAACAAACAAGTTATGGGTGATACCTTTTGACTGGATTAACTTAATACATCTGTGACTATTTTTGTGACTTTTTGAGAGTTATGAAGAAACTACACAGGTACACTGGATTTAAAAGTCTACTGCTGCCTGCATTTACCATTACAGCTCAGTAAAGGGAAAGGGGGTGATCAAACAGTAAAATGTAACAGTTAAAAGGGCCTGTTCCTTATAATAGGTGAGAAAATCAATGTCCTTTTGTGCTTGTTTCAAAGGGGCCAATGCAATACAGTGCACTCAGCCGAGCGCACTGTTTAACCCGCAATTGGACGTGGGTTGTGTAGGCGCTACCTAATCCCCTTTTGTAATAAAGCACGATGGCTTTCCTCGATGGCTTTCCCCGTTCCCTTGGAGGGAACTTTTTTTGTGATCCCCCCACCTTCCCCTCCCTTCCCCTATCTAGCCCACCCCCCAGCCCTACCTAAATCCCCCCCCCACCTTGTTTCGGCGAGTTATGCCTGCCCGATGTAGGCATAACTTGCTTGCGCCGGCGAGCTGCCGGCGCGCCATCCTCCTGTTCCAGAGACCTCGGCCCCACCCCCAGGACGCCCTGGGCCAGTACCCCGCCCACAGCCACGCCCCCAGAACACCCCTTTTTCGAAGCCCTGGGACATACACACGTCCCGGGGCTTGCGTGCGCCACCGAGCCTATGCCCCAAGCTGCCCCAAGCTGCCCCTGCGCAGCTTGGGGCAGCTTTTCAGGGGTTATGCGTGTAACCCTTTGAAAATCCGCCCCAAAGTCTATAAAGGCCCTGTGTTAAAACCTGTCTGATCTGTGGGCAGAAAGATAAGATATCATCCAAAATTATTCCAAGATTTTTAGTATTGCTACTGATTGAAAAAGAGAGATTATCATTTAATGAGATAGAACTCTCATCGAAAGATGAGTATGGGCTGTGAACTGCGAGAAACTCAGTCTTAGTCATGTTTAAAGATAATTTGTTATAAAACAGCCATTTCTGAAGACTGAGAAACAAATGTTGAGGATTTCCAATGTCTCATCCCAAGACTGACGGATTTGATTTACAAACTGAATATCATCTGCGTAAATTTTATAGCAGTCAGTTAGCAATGCAAGAATTTTACAGATTGGTACGAGATAAATATTGAACAAAGAAGCAGATAGAGATGATCCCTGAGGGACCCCAGATATAATATCAGAAAATGCATGCAAATGCATGTTGATGAGGCTATTAGAGAATCACCCGCAATGCAAAAAAAAAAAAAAAGTGCATCTAAAACGCACATTTTTACACTCAAAAATTAACGCCTGCCTAGAGCAGGCGTTAATTGCTGAGCACTCCCAAAAGTTGTAGAGAAAAGCAAAAAATACTACTTAATATTGTTGCGATATTAAGTAGGAAGAACAAAAACTTTGAAAAAGTTTAAAAAAAAATTTAACAAAAAAATGCTGGCGGTCAGGTTCGGGAAATGGATGCTCAATTAACAAGTGTCCATTTCCTGAACCCCTGGCTGTGCACCGAGTAGGAAAACGGATGCCGATAAATTTGGCATCCATTTTCTAAACTGGTGGTCAGTCGACTGCTCGCGGGCTCCCGCTGTCAAGGAGGTGCTAGGAGCGCGCAAGTGACCCTAGCACCTCCTTGACAACGCGATCACTAATTTAAATATTGGATGGTGCCCCCAGGATGGTGCCTGGGGGTGTATTAGGAAAGCGGGCATTGAACACTGAGCACCCACTTTCAGCGCGTCTTAATTGCATCAGCCCCAAAGTGTGTTTAGCATTCTAATTCCAAATGTTTCCCTTCTTGTGTACTCCTAAAATGTCTTTTAAGTATCCTGATTGTGAGGTCATTAAGGGAATATCTTCCTTGGGGAAGTGCCCTCCTACTGACCTGCCTTTCTCTTTTCTCTGTTATGTCTCTGAGGATTGATTCTTGTCCTTAGTTTTTGGTTTGTTTCACTGATATAATATCATCCTTCACATTTTATACATTGGACCATGTGCAAAACACTCACAGAGAAGCATGAATGTGAATGGGTTTTTTTTAATGCTTTTTTAATGTATTTATTTATTTATTTGTAGAGTTTTATATACGGTAGAGCCATCATAACGGTTTACAGATTATGCAATTATCATAGCAGTTGAGCACAGTAAAACTTTGTGAACAATATACATTTTTCATAGAAGATGTGTAACAGAAGAGTTAGGTGAACATTCTCAAATAAATAATAGAGATGTGAATCTTGTGCCTGATCGTCTTAACGATCGGGTTCGGCTGGAGGGAGAAAAAAATCCGATCGCTGGAGATGTGAATCGGAATCGGTTCCGATTCACATCGTTAATTTTTTTAGTGAGGCCCGACCCTTTAAAATTGACCCCTTACCTTCCCCCACCCCCCGACCCCCCCCCCCCCAAAACTTTTTACGAGTACCTGGTGGTCCAGTGGGGGTGCGGGGACCGATCTCCCACTCTCGGGCCATCGGCGCCATTTTGGCTGCCACTCAAAAATGGCGCCGATGACCCGATTAAAAAAAAACCCACCCGACCCTTTAAAGATGACCCCTTAGCTTCTCCCACCCTCCCGATCCCCCCAAAACATTTTTACATTACCTGGTGGTCTAGTGGTGATCCCGGGAGCGATCTCCCGTTCTCGGGCCGACGGCTGCCAATCATAAAGATGGCGCCGATGGCCCTTTGCCCATACCATGTGACAGGGTATCCATGCCATTGGCCGGCCCCTGTCACATGGTAGGAGCACTGGATGGCCAGGTAATTTAAAAATGTTTTGGGGGTATCGGGAGGGTGGGAGAAGCTAAGGGGTCATCTTTAAAGGGTTGGGTGGGTTTTTTTTTAATCGGGCCATCTGCGCCATTTTTGAGTGGCAGCCAAAATGGCGCCGATGGCCCGAGAGCAGGAGATCAGTCTCCGCGCCCCCACTGGACCACCAGGTACTCGTAAAAAGTTTTGGGGGGGTTTGGGGGGTGGGGGAAGGTAAGGGATTAGTTTTATAGGGTCAGGGTGGGTTTAGGGGTTGTTTTGGTGTGCCAGTTTTCTCGCCCTCCCCCCAAATAACTCCCGTTAGTGGACACTAACGGGAGTAACGATTTTTCACGATAAATCATGAAAATTTCTATTGTATAGCACTGAACCGATTTTTGACGATTTAAAAAATATCGGACGATTTTTTTTAAATCGTCAAAAAACGATTCACATCCTAATAAATAATGTATCAAGTCAGAGAGCAAGGAGGGGTTGAAAGGGAGGGTAAGGAGGTACATCAGGAGAGCAGGAAGTAAGAGGATTATGGATGCGAGTTCGGTTGAGAGCTGGGATGATCAGACGTCTGAGAGTTAGAATAGAATTTGTGGAAAAAAATGTTTTAGGTCTTTTTTTTTAATGTTTTCAGGTTGTGCTGGGTTCTCAGGGCTTTAGGTAGGGAGTTCCAAATTTTGGGGGAAGCGATGGAAAATGCTCTTTCTCATGTAGTTGACAGATGAGCGTTTCTGATGGTGGGGATGTTTAAGTATCCTGCATTGTTAGAGCGAAGGTTTCTTTGTGGATTTTGGGGGGTTATGTTTAAGCCTTTTAGTCCTTGATGATCATTATTTAGGATTTTGTGGATGATGGTCATTGATTTGTAGGTAATACGTGCAGTAATAGGTAGCCAGTGAAGTGAGGTCAAAATGGGTGTTATGTGCTCATTTCTTTTTGTTCCTGTAAGGATTCTGGCAGCTGAGTTCTGCAGTATTTGGAGTGGTTTGAGGGATGATGAAGGTATTCCAATTAGTAAGGAGTTGCAGTAGTCGAAGGTGGAAAAAATAAGTAGTTGCAGGACAGTTCTGAAGTCACAAGGGTTGAGAAATGGCTTTATATGTCTTAGGGTTAGTAGCTTGTGGTATCCTTCTTTCGTTTTATTTGCTATGTGGGTCTTGAAAGAGAGTTTAGCATCGATGGTAACTCCAAGGTTCCTGGTGTGGGTGGTAGGGAGTATAGATATCATTTGTTTATCTAGTATTGTCAGGGGTGGCGGTTGGATTGGGCTTTTTATCCATGAGTATTATTTCAGTTTTGTCGAAGTTGATTATGAGTTTCAGGGAATTTAGTAGATGCTTGATTGAGATAAGTAGATCTGATGTTTTTTTGTAGGTGTCTTCAATTGATAGTAGATAGTTATAGGGTATTGGCACAACTTGCATCATGATGTCATGCAGGGTTTTGTACCAGTTTCTACTATTTGGGTTTCTGCTTGGAGCTTACTCCATAAGAACATAAGATCATGCCATACTGGGTCAGACCAAGGGTCCATCAAGCCCAGCATCCTGTCTCCAACAGTGGCCAATCTAGGTCATAAGAAGCTGGCAACATGTTACTGTTACTAGTAATAGCAGTGACTATTTTCTAAGTCAACTTAAATAATAGCAGTTAATGGACTTCTCCTCCAAGAACTTATCCAATCCTTTTTTAAACCCAGCTACACTAACTGCACTAACCACATCCCCTGGCAACAAATTCCAGAGTTTAATTGTGCATTGAATGAAAAAGAACTTTCTCTGATTAGTTTTAAATGTGCCACATGCTAACTTCATGGCGTGCCCCCTAGTCCTTCTATTATCCGAAAGAGTAAATAACCGATTCACATTTACCCGTTCTAGACCTCTCATGATTTTAAACACCTCTATCATATCCCCCTTCAGCTGTCTCTTCTCCAAGCTGAAAAGCCCTAACCTCTTCAGTCTTTCCTCATAGGGGAGCGGTTCCATCCCCTTTATCATTTTGGTCGCCCTTCTCTGTATCTTCTCCATCGCAACTATATCTTTTTTGAGACGCAGCGACCAAAATTGTACACAGAATTCAAGGTGCGGTCTCACCATGGAGCGATACAGAGGCATTATGACATTTTCCGTTTTATTCACCATTCCTTTCTAATAATTCCCAACATTCTTTTTTGACTGCCACAGCATACTGAACCTACAATTTCAATGTGTTATCAACTATGACACCTAGATCATTTTCTTGGGTGCTAGCTCCTAATATGGAATCTAACATTTTGTAACTATAGCATGGGTTATTTTTCTCTAAATGGATCATCTTGCACTTATCCACATTAAATTTCATCTGCCATTTGGATGCCCAATTTTCCAGTCTCACAAGGTCTTCCTGCAATTTATCACAATCTGCTTGTGATTTAACTACTCTGAATAATTTTCTGCAAATTTTCTGCAAATTTGATTACCTCACTCATCATATTCCTTTCCAGATCATTTATAAATATATTGAATAGTACGGGTCCCAACACAGTTCCCTGAGGCGCTCCACTGAGCACTACCTTCCACTGAGAAAATTGTCCATTTAACTCTGCTCTCTGTTTCCTGTCTTTTAGCCAGTTTGTAATCCACCTACAAGCTTTTGTTTCAGATTAAGTGATTGCTAAAATACATGTACAACAATGGGGCCGATGCAAAAAACCTGTGCTGAAACTGGGCGCTGTGTATTCAGCGCCCACTTTCATAACGCACCCCCAGGCACCTTTGCTGGGGGTGCGATGCAGTATTTAAATTAGGGCTCACGTTGTCGAGGAGGCGCTAGGAGCGATTGCGCGCCCATAGTGCTTCCTTGACAGCGCAAGCCGGAGAGAGGTCCGCTGTCGGTGGGTGTCCGCCGATTAAGAAAATGGATGCTGAATTTATCAGCGTCCCATTTTCCTAACCCGTGCCCCTGCAGAGGTTAGGAAAATGAACGCTGATAAATTCAGCGCCCATTCTCCCAACCTGACTACCGGCACCAGAAGGAGTGTATAAAATCAATATTAAGGTAACAGGCACTTAATATTAATTTATTCACTCCTTCACTTATTGCAAATTGGTCCCTTTACTGTCACATGTCAGTCAAAGGACCAATCCCCTTTCAGAAAGCTGTCCTGAAAGGGGATTGGTCCTTTCCACTGACAAATATCAGTGAAAAGGACCAATGGGTATCCCAAGGATATTAAGTAGTAGGGATGTGCAGAGCAAAATTTTATGTTCATATTTTTTATGTCCGAAAGGGGGTCCCACTTGCGGCCAATATGGACATAAAAAAAATCCAATGAGTTGGGTATATGTACATATGTGCAAAAAAAAAATTTAAACCCCCTCACCCTCCTTAATCCCCCCCCCAGACTTACCACAACTCCCTGGTGATCGAGCGAGGAGTGAGGACGTCATTTCTGCAATCCTTGGCGAGAAGCATGTGACGTCGGTGGCACGTCGAGTGACGCGGCGTCACGTGATTCCCGGCTCGTTCGCGCCGGACGGCTCGTTCGGCCCAAAAAGAACTTTTGGCCAGCTTGGGGGGGCCTCCTGACCCCCCCAAGCTGGCCAAAAGTTCTTTTTGGGCCGAACGAGCCGTCCGGCGCGAACGAGCCGGGAATCACGTGACGCCGACGTCACGTGATTCCCGGCAAGTTCGCGCCGGACGGCTCGTTCGGCCCAAAAAGAACTTTTGGCCAGCTTGGGGGGGCCTCCTGACCCCCTCAAGCTGGCCAAAAGTTCTTTTTGGGCCGAACGAGCCGTCCGGCGCGAACTTGCCGGGAATCACGTGACGTCGCGTCTGAGTGACGCGGCGCCACGTGATTCCCGGCGAGTTCGCGCCGGACGGCTCATTCGGCCCAAAAAGAACTTTTGGCCAGCTTGGGGGGGGTCAGGAGGCCCCCCCAAGCTGGCCAAAAGTTCTTTTTGGGCCGAACGAGCCGTCCGGCGCGAACGAGCCGGGAATCACGTGACGCCGGCGTCACTCGACGTGCCGCCGACGTCACATGCTTCTCGCCAAGGATTGCAGAAATGGCGTCCTCACTCCTCGCTCCATCACCAGGGAGTTGTGGTAAGTCGGGGGGGGGATTAAGGAGGGTGAGGGGGTTTATATTTTTATTTTGGCTCAACAATCGCGATTTCCCACATATCGAACATATCTATGTTCGATATGTGGGAAATCCGATCGTTTATGTCGAATCAATTTTTTAAGTAAAAAAAAAATATGAGTTGCGTTTTACTAATGCGGTCAATCCGAATGCACACCCCTATTAAGTAGGAGGCAGTACAGAAAAAACAGTTTTTTCTGCTTTTCTGTACTAGTTTTAGTAGTGCTCAGCAATTAACGCCTGCTCCGGGCAGGCGTTAATTTCTGATCGCTAAAATGTGCGCCCTAGACGCACATTTTATTTTTGCATAGGGAGTGAATAGCTAATAGCCTCATTCACATGTATTTGCATGTGATGAGCGCTATTAGTTTCAGTCCGCATTGGACTTGCATTGTAGAGGCGCTAATCCCCTTATTGCATAAGGGGATTAGTTAGGGCCTCTACAACCCGCATCCAACTGCGGGTTATGCAGTGCACTGGGCTCAGCGCACTGTATTGCATTGGCCTCACTGTTTGCATACCTTTTGTTCTGTGTCACCCTTTTGTTTGAAAAGACATTTTTATTGTGTCAGTAAATAGGGATTTGACTAGGAAGGTTCAATGTGTGTTGCTGTCTTTTTCTTTTTCAAAGAGACAAGCAGAAGGATGTGTAATAACACAAGGAGCTGTGGTAAAACATTAGCAGTGTCATCTCTTCTGTATCACCTTTATCATTCAGCCACAATGCTTGCTGGAGCAATGTTCTTAAAATAGTGTACACAAAAAAAAGTTAATCAGTCCGAGGCAAGTGTTGCATTTTAAGCTTTAGCAAGTCGATGCTCACTTGCATGTGGAGAAGAGCATATAACGCTATTTCTGTATGTCCACTAAAGCCTAATTTGTGTCTGATGTTCCTCTTTAGAAAGCGTGTATGTGCTAATGTTTTCTCGGACCAGTTTAGCATGCACACCGGGACCTTAGTATGAAGCATGGTATTGCAGCTGCATGCTAAGCAGCTTTCACGTGCATACTCAGCTGTAGTCCATGAGCCCCCAGTATGTCCAGAGATGAGGAATATTATCACTTCCAGAGAATGGAAATAGAAGAAATGACCCCCTGAAAGGAGTCAGAGTTTGCAGTTGCACAGATTAAACACTAAAAATACCTTTCCTTCTTTTCCATGAGCAGTGTTGTCATTACATGTGAAAAGGGCATGTGCTGTCTAGAGTAGCTTATCTTTCATGTACCTAATGTTAATTTCTCAAAACTAGTTTTAGCTATATGCATTTATTCCACTGAAGGAAAGTGTGAGGTAAAAGAAACATTTTACTTGACTTTGTTTCCTACATATCACATACACTCTATTAAACCTATATGCATTATTCTCTGTCCTTCTCCCATGTACTTTTGTATCAGTGAGAATAAGTGCAAATTCCCCTTCCCTCATCATTTTATGGAAATTAGGACTTAGAGATTGCTCATAGGATCTGCTATTAGCAGACTGAATAACACTAATGCCTCAAGAGAATAGGTTGAAACTAAACTCTGTCCCCTGAGGCCAATAAAATAGCTGTTTGGTCCCCCAAGTCTGAGTACAGTAATATCTTAACTGAGCAGCCTTGAGGTCCCTTGGGGGTCTTCTCCACAAGAGCAGTGTTCCTTTCCTGTTACAACCGCTTATTAAAAATGATTTTATAATGAAGTTGCCTCAAATAGCTGCTACCTTCCTGGTTGTCCTTGAAGCACTGTTTGCCTGGGTGAGGAATCTAGGGACACCTACAGAGGAAGGAGTTTTTGCATGCAAAACTTTACACTTGTCACACTTGGGCTTCTTCAGGATGTGGTTGTAGATTCAGAAATGCACCCTCCTCACCACTCTGCCTTTTGTTATAATCCTACTAACATTATCGAAGACGAGAAAGGTAGTCACAAGACTCTAGTTTTGTGTCTGAGGCACACAAAGCAACGCTCCACAACCAGAGCAGCACCAGGTTGCAAAAGAAATCAAAGGGAAAAACACAAGGTCTGTGTGGCCCAAAAGGTTCACAGAGCAAATAAGCAGCAGATGATTGCTTCTTGGCCTCTTCTTGGCTGAGACACTTTACTCTGACTGTCCTGAGCTTAAGGACAAGCCCTTCTTGGCCTTTTGGCTGAAACTGAGAACCTGTACAACATGCGGCGTTTGCACCCTGCCACCTGTTTGAAGCCCCCTGGCCAAACCAGGATGGGTTAAACCTCCTATAAAAAATAATAAATAATAATAATAATACTCAAACCTCTCTCTTATTCAAATAACTCTCTTTTTTCACCAAGTCTATCATTTTAACTGAATGTTTAATGGCATGCATCAAGTTAGATCAGAACAATATGCCTTGCAGATGGTACTCGGAGTGGGTCCCAGTTTAACTTTTGCATAATCCTCATGGTCCTAATTTAGAACAGGCTGTTGAAATGTGAGAAATCTCCACACACTTACAAATGTCTTAAAAAAAGATTTTCTTACTTAATTTATTTTTTTCAAACTAAGAACTTGAAAGTACTAGATAACAAAAAAATAACGATTCATTACCCAACATACATTTCAGCTCTGCTGAAACCCTGCATCCAGGACATGATGATCCTTAAAAGCACTGGTTCAAAAACATGAGTCTGAGCAAGAATGAAGTAGATGGCTTCTGAGTTCCTGGAATATGTTTTTGGGATCAGCCTTACTAAGGATAAATTTATCAAAGATGAATGCTCTCCCATTTTGCTATTCATTCTGAATTGGATTTTTGCTTCATGGATTATGATCTGATTGTTGTGAGTATGGGGCTAGTGGACCCTTAGGCCGGCCCACAGGAGACTTGGTAAGGACTTCACTGGTCTCAACTGAACAGGCCGGGAGGCAGACTTCAGGCGGGCAGGTCGAAGCGGTTTCACCCTGGAAGCTGGTTCTCCCCCGGGAGGAGCCCTTGGCAGTCCAGCCGCTGGGGCTTAGGAGATTCACCCTGGAAGTCGGAGCCCCCCCCCGGGAGGAGCCCGTAGGGGCCCGACCGCTGGGACTTAGGCGAGGCGATCGATGGAGAAGAAGCAGGCGAGTATCAGGCTTGGCTGAGGCAGGCAGGAACGTAGACAGGCAGAAACCCGGCTTGGACTGTGGACAGGCTGGAACCCGGCTAGGGCTGTAGACAGGCTGGAACCCGGCTTGGGCTGTGGGCAGGCAGGCTTGAGCTGGCTGGCAGGAATCCGGCTTGAGCTGTGGGCAGATAGGCTTGAGCTGGCTGGCAGGAATCCGGCTTGAGCTGTGGGCAGATAGGCTTGGGCTGGCAGGCAGGAACCCGGCTTGAGCAGTAGGCAGGCAGACTTGAGCTGGCTGGCAGGAACCCGGCTTGAGCTGAAGGCAGGCAGGCTTGAGCTGGCTGGCAGGAACCTGGCTTGAGCTGTAGGCAGGCAGGCTTGAGCTGGCTGGTAGGAACCCTGCTTGAGCGGAAGGCAGGCAGGCAGACAGGAACCGGCAGGCAGGCAGGCAGGAACGGAGTAGCCAAGACGCTGGCAGACTCCGGAGCTCGGAGCAACGGGGGACCGAAGGAACCCTGTTGCAAGGCACTGATCGGGTGTCCGAGGTGGCCCTAAGTAGGCCGCGGCGTCTGACGTCAGACTCGGGGCGGAGCCACCCTCCGGCGGGAAACTGTCTAGAAAAGCGCGGGGCATTCGCGCGCACGCGCCTAGAGGCAGGCCAGCAATGGCGTCTCCCCCACGGGGATGCCCAGATCCCGACTCTGCTTTGTTCCCAGCCGGCAAGAACCCTTGAGGTAAGGACCGGGACATGAGCTTCACGGACCGGACCGCAACACTGATGAGAATAAAAAGGTAGGGTGAGGGTGTGCAGTGAGAATGTTGCATGTGTATGATGCTGTGCACTAAGAATGCCATGTGTATGGCTTAGAGGTTGGTGTAATGGGCTAGGAATCAGAGAAAACCAAGGTTCAAATCCCACTGCCCTTGCTTGTGACTATACGCAAATCAATTTATCTTCTGTTTTCTCAGGTACTCATTTAGATTAGAAGCTACTTGAGGCAAGGACTTATTGTACTTGAATTCTATTAATTCTGCAAGCTGCCTTGGGTATGAATGAACTTGCTTAGTGTGGTTACAATCGTTGCATTGAGCTGTTTTAGTGCAAAAACATCTTCTATATCTAAAGTTTCGATTTGTACCATTTTCTGCACATTTGTTTGGTGCAATGTGATGCTGCATGGTTTATCACTCAAATGTATGGGGAGCCATTCAAAGTATCATATTTAAATATTTTTCAAGGGGGGAGAAAGTTAAACATAAATAAACTGCAGCATATTATAATGAAATTTAAAATGTGCAGTTATGGATTTGTTGCATAATTTTAATGCAAATTTCTCTTCCATTGCAGAATAAAAATAGAAAACCCTTTGCTCAGGTAAAATAAAAATAATACAGGAGAACATTTTTTTATCCAAAGATCCATTATTCAAAAATTCGTAATACCTTAGAAAAATAGAAAACATTGTAGACCCTGGGCATGTTCCATTGTACGGGAAAACTTCTACTATTAGGAATTTGGCGCCACGTAGATGTCATAACCCAATGCCACCACCTCATTCTGCTTTTCTCAGTGGCTGCTCCTGTGTAAATGCAGTCACCACTGATCAGCAGCATTGTTCCTCCCCTGCTTCCAGCAGTTCCAGGGGTATTGAGACTGACAGAAAAGTGACCTAAAAGACCATTAGACACCAAACTTGATACAAACCTTGTAGTGAGCTTTGGCATTGGAAAAGCTCATCCATCAGAGAAAAGTTCAGGAATGAAGCGGAAGAGGCACTTGTTATCCAAGCAGTGAAGAGTGGAGCTGCAGCAGCGCTCCTCTCCTGTCTCCAGTGATTCGGTCAATGATGAGCTTGGCAGAAAGAGGTCAGTGTTGCAACTTTTGGGTACCCCATATGTGCAGAATCCCATTCTTTAGACACTATTAATTTTATTTCTTTTGCACTCAGTAAGCACTGTTTTTTTTAAACAGCTATTGCTTCTCTATTTCCTTTATGAGGGAACACCCACTTTACGGAAATATCCTTTATCCAGAATGGCCTTGATCCCAATCATTCTGGGCTTGTAATTTTCTCCCATAGGGGCAGACGCATGTGCAATGGAAAAAGCTCTGTAGCAACCTTGCCAGAAATGGTACAAATGCCTTACAAGAAAATATCTAGAAGCCAGGAATTCTACATGCTTTGTATTTCTTTCTCATGTTTACATCATGAAATGTTTGTGGCCACAGGCACCAGCCTGTTTTTGGAGCACATATATAATGCTGCATATTATTTTTCTACACCATGTTCATAGTGCACTATGCAAAAGCTCAAGTCAGTTCCAATATGTCAGTTCTTTTAGTGGAATTTGTAAAACTCTTTTAAGCAGAGTAGCTTGTTAGAAACTGATAATGAAAGTGTAAGGAAGTCAGACTGACCCATGTGAGAAGAGTGTTTGAGAGTGTATGAACAGGATGCCTCTGAGATGGAGCACGTACCAAGCATGAATTGTCCAGATGGAATCTTTACATTTCCAAGGAGAGGGGATGGAAGAATATAGAGAAGGTTATAGAGAAGACATCATAAACATACAGCCAAATGTCCAACATCATAATGACCCCCAGGTGCCTCCATTCCAAAATGGACAATCCAGTTCAGCAAACTTTGCCCATACCTTGCTGAAAATCCTAGATTCCACATGTGCCCTGAATATGGCCTTCTCTGAATTTTAAAGGAAAAGGGTACTTTGGAACCATTAACGAATATCAGGAGAGGTGGGCTGCTTCCAAAAACCCAAAATGACTGTATGCACAGCAAAAAAACAACAACCCCAAACAGCGAAGTAACACTATTTTGCCTTTGGACAGCCTCAAGTCCCTTCTCTATACGGTGTCATCAACTGGTCTAGCAGTTTGTGAATTTTAGCACAAAGTTTACTGGTAATCAAAGTTCCTCAAGCTTTTCTTATATGTATTTGTATGTGATGATATGAATGTTAGTGCTCAACTGAATAAACTGCTCTATGCTTGTGTTGGAACTACAATGAGGTCCATATTCAGCCACTATGTGGCTCGGCTAGTTAGTCCGATAAACTTATCTGATGACTTAACCCATATATTCAACAGCACAGCCACACCATTGAATATATCCTGCTATCTTAAAGTGGGATGGATAAGTTTATCCAGCTAACTTTAGGATAAGTCTACGGGCCAACAAGAGTTAGCCGGATAAATATTTGGCTAACTCAACTCCTCCCAGTGACACCTCCAAAATTCCCCTAACTTCTCTGGTTAAATTCTAGCCAGCTAACTTATTATCCAGCTAGAATTTAGCCAGATAAGTGCTCATATCTACATTTAGCTGGATGACTTCTGAGTTATCCAGCTAAATGTTTCTGAATATGGACCTCAATGTGACTAACTCACAATGTATGTGAATTCGACATGTGTGATTGTACACATAAATGAAGATTTATGTGTACCGTTTTGGTCGGATACTCTCCGTGAAAATCGGTATATAAAATGTTTTAAATAAATAAATAAATAAATAAATAAATAAATAAAGATTTAACTCTTATGCCATGTATCTATCTATTTATTTATTTATTTAAGGCTTTTCTTTACCGACGTTCGTCAGGGACATCATGCCGGTTTACATCAAACAAGGGAAAGGCTAAGAGGTGAAGGCAGTTACAATAAACAAGGAGCAGAAAAACTGGGAGTTGAGGAAGTAATATACGTAAAAGCAAAGCAAATAGGCAAAAATAAGAAGTTATCAAATTAAACAGAGAATATAACATGAAGTAATATGAGAGAACTATTTACAAATAATGCGACAGTGTCTTACGAAATGAATATCTGCGGCACTTGCCTGAGTGAGAAGGGAGTTTGATAGTTTTGTGCAACTTAGCTGAGGTAGGAGGGCAGGAGAAAGGGTGGGCAGGAGGTGCTAACTGGAGTTGGTCGAGGGGGAATGGAATGCGTGGGAGAGATGCAGCAGTTTAAGGGTAGGCATCCTTAAATAGCCATGTTTTGAGGTTTGTTTTTTTTTTATTTCTGTGCGCATTGCTCAAGTCTGAGTTCGGTGACATGGAGTTCCAGGCATAAGGACCTGCGATGGATATGGCTTGGTTTTTGGTGGAGAGGAGGTGCAGTTGTTTTGGAGAGTGGGTGTGGAGGGAGCCTTTATATGATGACCTGGTGGGTCTATTAGATGTGTGGAAGTATATGCGGTCTTTCATCCAGGGCAAGTTCTGGTTGTGGAGTGTTTTATGTATGATGGTGAGTGCTTTGAATGTTATACGGTGGTGGATGGGGAGCCAATGTAGTTCTTTGAGAATGGGTGTGATGTAGTTGAATTTGTGTGAGTTGGTAAGTATTCTGGCTGTTGCGTTTTGAAGGAGTTGTAGGGGTTTAATGGAGGCTTTGAGTAGACCAAGTAGGAGTGAATTACAATAGTCTATTTTGGAAAGAATAGTGGCTTGCAGTACTATCTGGAAGTCACAAAGATGGAGTAGAGGTCTGAGTTTTTTTAATGTGTTAAGTTTAAAGTAACAGTCTTTCATAGTTGAGCCAATGAAATTTTGGAGGTTGAGGCAATTATCGATTATGACACCTAGGTCTCATGCATGCTGTGAGAAGGAGTGATTTTTTTTTTTTGGGGGGGGGGGGGTACTGATGTTGTAGTGAGTTGGTGAGATTATGAGGAGTTCGGTTTTGGAGGAGTTGAGGGCTAGGTTAAGGCTGGTGAGGAGGCTGTTTATCGATGCAAGTGTGTTTCCCCATCTTTTAAGTGTGGAGGCTAGAGAGTCTGTGATTGGGATGAGTATCTATATGTCATCCGCATAGAGGTAGTGGGGGAGGTCAAGGTTGAAGAGGAGTTGGCAGAGGGGAAGAAGGTATATATTGAAAAGGGTCGAGGAAAGGGAGGATCCTTATGGTACGCCTCTGTGGAGGTGGATGGGTTTAGATTCGTGGTCATCAATTTTTACTTTGTAGAGCCTGTTGGTGAGGTATGACTTGAACCATAGGAGGGGGGGGTGTCAGAGATACCAATTTCCTGGAGGTGTGTTAGGAGTATGCTGTGGTTTAACGTGTCAAAAGTTGCAGAGATGTCTAGAAGTGCCAGTAAGTACAAAAGAACATAAGAAAATGCCATACTGGGTCAGACCAAGGGTCCATCAAGCCCAGCATCCTTTTTCCAACAGTGGCCATTCCAGGCCATAAGAACCTGGCAAGTACCCAAAAACTAAGTCTATTCCATGTTACCATTGCTAATGGCAGGGGCTATTCTCTAAGTGAACTTAATAGCAGGTAAAGGACTTCTCCAAGAACTTATCCAATCCTTGTTTAAACACAGCTATACTAACTGCACTAACCACATCCTCTGGCAACAAATTCCAGAGTTTAATTGTGCGTTGAGTAAAAAAGAACTTTCTCCGATTAGTTTTAAATGTGCACCATGCTAACTTCATGGAGTGCCCCCTAGTCTTTCTATTATCCAAAAGAGTAAATAACCAATTCACATCTACCTGTTCTAGACCTCTCATGATTTTAAACATCTCTATCATATCCCCCCTCAGCCTTCTCTTCTCCAAGCTGAAAAGTCCTAACCTCTTTAGTCTTTCCTCATAGGGGAGCTGTTCCATTCCCCTTATCATTTTGGTAGCCCTTCTCTGTACCTTCTCCATCGCAACTATATCTTTTTTGAGATGCGGCGACCAGGATTGTACACAATATTCAAGGTTCGGTCTCACCATGGAGCAATACAAAGGCATTATGATATTTTCCGTTTTATTCACCATTCCCTTTCTAATAATTCCCAACATTCTGTTTGTTTTTTGACTGCCACAGCACACTGAACCGATGATTTCAATGTGTTATCCACTATGACGCCTAGATCTCTTTCTTGGGTTGTAGCACCTAAAATGGAACCCAACATTGTGTAATTATAGCATGGGTTATTTTTCCCTATATGCATCACCTTGCACTTATCCACATTAAATTTCATCTGCCATTTTGATGCCCAATTTTCCAGTCTCACAAGGTCTTCCTGCAATTTATCACAATCTGCTTGTGATTTAACTACTCTGAACAATTTTGTGTCATCTGCAAATTTGATTATCTCACTCGTCGTATTTCTTTCCAGATCATTTATAAATATATTGAAAAGTAAGGGTCCCAATACAGATCCCTGAGGCACTCCACTGTCCACTCCCTTCCCCTGAGAAAATTGTCCATTTAATCCTACTCTCTGTTTCCTGTCTTTTAGCCAGTTTGCAATCCACGAAAGGACATCGCCACCTATCCCATGACTTTTTACTTTTCCTAGAAGCTTCTCATGAGGAACTTTATCAAACGCCTTCTGAAAGTCCAAGTATACTACATCTCCCGGTTCACGTTTATCCACATGTTTATTAACTCCTTCAAAAAAGTGAAGCAGATTTGTGAGGCAAGACTTGCCTTGGGTAAAGCCATGCTGACTTTGTTCCATTAAACCATGTCTTTCTATATGTTCTGTGATTTTGATGTTTAGAACACTTTCCACTATTTTTCCTGGCACTGAAGTCAGGCTAACTGGTCTGTAGTTTCCCGGATCGCCCCTGGAGCCCTTTTTAAATATTGGGGTTACATTTGCTATCCTCCAGTCTTCAGGTACAATGGATGATTTTAATGATAGGTTACAAATTTTTACTAATAGGTCTGAAATTTCATTTTTTAGTTCCTTCAGAACTCTGGGGTGTATACCATCCGGTCCAGGTGATTTACTACTCTTCAGTTTGTCATTCAGGCCTATCACATCTTCTAGGTTCACCGTGATTTGATTCAGTCCATCTGAATCATTACCCATGAAAACCTTCTCCATTACGGGTACCTCCCCAACATCCTCTTCAGTAAACACCGAAGCAAAGAAATCATTTAATCTTTCTACGATGGCCTTATCTTCTCTAAGTGCCCCTTTAACCCCTCGATCATCTAATGGTCCAACTGACTCCCTCACACGCTTTCTGCTTTGGATATATTTTAAAAAGTTTTTACTGTGAGGTTTTGCCTTTACAGCCAACTTCTTTTCAAATTCTCTCTTAGCCTGTCTTATCAATGTCTTACATTTAACTTGCCAACGTTTATGCTTTATCCTATTTTCTTCTGTTGGATCCTTCTTCCAATTTTTGAATGAAGATCTTTTGGCTAAGTATGAGTGACCTTTGTTGAAGCTTTGCAGAATGGTGTCGATGAGGGAGAGAAGGAGGGTTTCTGTATTGTAGAGTTTACAGAAACCAAATTGAGAAGGGAAGAGGATGTTATGTGTCTCAAGGTGATCAGAGAGCTGAGAGTTTACTACTTTTTCAAGACTTTGGATAAGAGTGGAAGGTTGGAGATGGGTCAGAAATTGACGAGGTCTTCGGGGTGAAGATTAGGCTTCTTAAGAAGGGGTTTGATGGTGGCTTGCTTAAGGGAGTCAGGTATAATTCCTGAGGACAGAGAGGAGTTTATGATGTCAGCAAAAGGTTTTGCTATGGTTCTGGGAATGGATAGTAGTGCTTTGGTAGGTATGGTGTCAAAGTGGTGTTGGGCTGGTTTTATTTTTTTGAGTGTTGTTTCAATTTCAGAGGATGTGGTCAGTCCAAAGGTGTTAAAGGGGGTTTGTGAGGTAATGGTAAGGGGTGTGGATGGAAGGGCTGCGAGGGGAAAGCGTTGTATGAGTTTATCAACTTTTCCCTGAAGTAGAGGACAAGTTTGTCGCATTTCACTTGTGTGTCTGCGGTTGTTAGGGTGGGAGTGGGAGGTTTGTTGAGCTCAGATACATAGGAGAAGAGGGCTTTCGCATTGAATTGTAGATCATGTATCCTGATTGGCTAGAAGTCTTTTTTAGTTTTAAGTATAGCAGTACGGTATTTGTGTAAGGTGGACTTGTAATTGTACAAGCATTGTACATAGTGCAATGCTGACTCTGTCCTTCCAGAATTGGATAGCTCAGACCACCCCTTATTAAAGTCATGTTGTGTATGCCCCACACCTGATTAAAGTTATTTTGTGTGGGTTTGCAACACTGAGCAGAAGACAATACCAACTGACTAGATAAACCTGTCCTGCCTGGAAGAACAACAAGGGTTACATGTGTTAACCAAAGGTTTCTGAAAGCTGCGAAGGCTAATTGCAGCATTTTAGCAGTTTCTGAAACCTCAAGCCATGCCCTTTTGCTTGAACAGTGGAAAAATAATGTCTATAGGCAGGTTGAGAAAATTGGTATGACTGAAGCCCACAAGCCATTTGTAGAGGCTTTGATAGATATGGAAGTGAGAGTGACCCAGCCCATCACCTTTCGCTATCTGTCAGATTCATTATCTAGTCTTTTAATATATATATATGTATGTGTGTGTGTGTGTGAGATATTGCATGCATTTTAACTATGATAGCATTTGAACAGGAAATCATTAATCTTTCTTCTGTATCTGTGTGTCTGGCTCCTACTTTGAGAATGCAGGTACTTAGAGAAGCATACAACCTGTTTTGAAATAAAAGTTTAATTTAATATAATTAAAGGAATTTTTAAAATATGTGGCCTAATTGGGTGCCGCAGTGTCTCTGCCAATTTTATTGAGCATGGTACCAGTTTCTGTGCCATAACAGCATTTCACATAATACAGCTAAGCAAGGCCTTGCATTTTTAGAGTCTCATACTGTGAGCCTCTAAAAGTCTCTAAGTCTCTTTTGTGAGCCTTCTTTAAAAAAGACTATATAACTTTTTTTTTGTTGTTCATTTGACCTTGCTCACATTGCTTCATATCTGAGTTTCAGCCCAGTTAGAGCTTGAACCATTACTGCTCACTGGGGTACAAAGCTGAGGATTCATAGGCATTCATTTTCAGTCTCCAGTTTCAATTTCTCTCTCTCTCTGACCCCCCTCTCCCCTACATTAAATCTTACATTCCTTCTAGATTCCAGCCTTTACAGTGATAGCACTCAATAGGGGACCACAGACAGATCATGTCTCTTTTTGTTCCTAATATACATGTACCATGAATCTTAGCCATAGGTGTTGCTGTTGAGCAAAGGTTAGAATGTCCCACACCAGCACACAACATTGCCATTAAACTGGTGCTGTTTTGGGATTGTTAGATTCAGATCAATTTCTACATCAGTAATAATGAAGTGTGGACCTCCTGAGAGATATATAGACCTGCGCTGTGATTTTTAAGGAACTGTGGATTGCTAATTACATCTCTATTTGGAATTGTATTTATTCTTAGATGGCTTCCAGGATAGCACCCTGCTTTACAAACTAATTGTAAGGATTGTGAGCCTTTGTGCTGTGATGCAGTTGACGCTACCTAGTGAGCGAGCCTACTAGGTCCACACTGACAGCTGGGGAGCATGCACTAGTCTGGGACAGACTGGAGCTTCACCTAAACCAGTCCTGTTTCCCACAGGTTGATCTCTTGGGTTTCAGAGGCCAGCAGGATTTAAGTAGGTCACAAGGGTGATTCTGGAGAGAGTCCAGAGACAGGCCAGGAGTCAGGGCAGGCAGCAGTAAGAGTCTTGCAGATACATTTTGAAGTAACTGTTGTGGTTTTATTACACTTGTTGGGAGGCCTAGTAACAGTGCGTTGCAGTAGTCTAAGTTTAAGAATATAAGTGTTTGCAATACAGTGCAGAAATCTTGTATTGTTAATAGAGGATTTAGTCAATGTAATATTCTCAACTTGGAATATCCTGTTTTAATTAATTTGCTTTTTAAGCTTTTTCATAGTGAAGTTCTCGTCTGTGTGAATTCCTGGGTCTCGTACTTCATCTGATGGAGTAATATTGGTAATCCCTAGGTTTAGGGTTTATTTATTTATTTATTTACTTATTTAATAATTCTTATATACCGACTTTTCATGCAAGCATATCAAATCGGTTTACAGTAATTAGCAAATAATCATTTAAAATTATTTGCATTTCCAAAGAAGAAAGGAAGTAAATACATTGTTTCATAATATAAATAATTAACATAGCAAACTAAATAGTAGGCTAAATAATAAAAATTTAAACACTTAGAGAAGTAGTATAGTTAAGGTAGAGATAGTTTAATAAAAATAAAAATATACATTACCTTGGTATAAAATCAGAAGTGTGAGATAGTTATGCTAACAGCTCTTGGTAGGCTTATTTAAAAAGCCAAGTTTTAATCCCCTTTTTAAATGATTTTATGTCAGCTTCTAATCGTAATTCCTGCAGAATAGAGTTCCATAGTAGGGGTCCAGCAATAGAGATAGTTCTTTCTCTTACATTATTTAGGTGGGCAATTTTGGGGGAAGGAATTGGCAGCATCCATGTTCCGGTTGATCTGGTGGTTCTTGAGGGGGTGTGGAAGTGAAGTGAAGAGGTTAGCCATTCAATTTTTTCATTGTAGAGGGTTTTGTGAATTAGTGATAAGATTTTATGCTGGGCCCTGTATTTGACCGGCAGCCAATGAAGTTTTTTTAATATTGGGGTGATATGTTCGGATCTTCTAGTACCTGTCAAGAGTCTAGCTGCAGAGTTCTGCAGAAGTTGCAATGGTCTTGTGATATTTGCGGGAAGGCCTAAGAATAGTGAGTTACAGTAGTCTAATCTTGATAAGACAAGTGCCTGTAAGACAGTTCTAAAATCTTTTGGGAATAGGAGGGGCTTTAATCTTTTGAGTATGTTTAATTTGAAGTAACCATCGCTAATGATCTTTTAATACAGGATTTCATAGAGAATTTGCAATCTATAAGAATCCCTAGATCTCGTACTTCTAGGGAGATGGGGTAGTTTTTGGCTGCTTCTTGAATTTCAAGCTCTTTTGTCTTGCTTAATTTAGGTGAGGTATAGGATTTCAGTTTTTTTTAGCATTTAGGGAAAGATTCATTTGGGTTAATACCTTTTCAATGGTGGATTGGTATATGTCCCAGAGCTTAGTTTGGTCAATGGATTTTTGGATCGGTATTAAAATTTGAACGTCATCAGCATAGATAAAATGTGTTAGACCGAGGCCTGATAGAATTCTGCATAAAGGGAACATATAGATATTAAATAGTGTAGAGGATAGAGAGGATCCCTGGGATACTCTGAAGTTGAGATCGATAGGATGTGACTGTCAAGAAATTTACTTTGAAGGTTCTATTTGTTAGGTAGGAGCTATATCATTTGAGCGCTGAGTCTTTGATGCCTGTTTTGTTTAGTCTAACAAGGAGGATATTATGATTAACTGTATCAAAGGCTGCTGAGATGTCTAGTAAGATCAGGAAGTAAGATTGGCTGTTATCGGTTCCTCTTAGGATGATATCTTGTAGTGAAGTTAAAAGGGTCTCTGTACTAAAATATTTTCTAAATCTGTGTTGTGCTGGGTATAGGGTACTAGGGATGTGAATTGTTTATCTGATGATTGAAAATATCGTCCGATATCGGGGGGTCCCCGATAGCGATAGGAAACCCCACGATTAATTTAGTGGGTTTTCTTATCGTTATGGGGGGGGGGGGGGGGGGCGGGAAGAAAGGGCACAACCTAAAAACACAACCTGACCCTTTAAAATGAGTTTGTTATTATCCCCCCACCCTCCGGACCCCCCCCCCCAACTTTTTAAATACCTGGTGGTCCAGCTGGGGTCCCAGGAGTATTCTCCCGTGCTCGGGCTGTCGGCCGCCACTAATCAAATTGGCGCCGATGGCCCTTTGCTCTTACCATGTGACAGGGGCTATCGGTGCCATTGGTCGGCCCCTGTCACATGGTAGGTGCACTGGATGGCCCGCACCATTTTTAAAGATGGCGCCGGCCGTCCATTGCCATCCATTGCTCCTACATGTGATGTAGAATTGTATGTAATCCACATACAGGAAGAAGCTGATTCCTAGATTTGCTAGTAGTGTGCAAATAGTTAGCAGGTAGATGTTGAATAGAGTGACTGAGAGTGTTGAACCTTGGGGGATGCCTGTATTGATCGGGAAGGTGTCTGAAATTTGATTACCTAGTTTGACTTGGAATGTCCTATCTTTTAGGAAGGAAGAAAACCATTTATTATTTCTCCCTATTCCTATTTCTCTCAGTTGGTGTCATAGTTGGATATGGTCAACTGTGTTGAATGCTGCCCTTAAATGTATTAGTACCAGGATATATGATTCATTGTTGTTAAAGCCTTGTAGAACAAGGTCAGTTAAAGAAATCCTTCATATTACTCCACAATTCCCCTTTGTCCCCTGTCACATTCCTTCCTCAGCCCTTCCTCCCTTTGTCTACCTGCCCGGTATTTCTTTGCAGTATCTTAGGCACCTGTTGTAAGTCTTATTTTTACTTAGCTATGTTAGACTGTTTTTGTTACTATTATGATTATGATTGTTCTATTGTATTTTTTTAAGATTAGTTTTATTTTATGGTTTTTAAATTTATTTTATATGTTTTACATTGTAAACCATTTTGATTAAATTATATTTGTAAAAGCGGTATATAAATACTTTTAAATAAATAAATAAATAAATAACATGAGTAGGGTTTCTGTTGAGCAATTTTTTCTAAATCCAAATTGGTTTGGGTATAGTATATTGTTTTCTTCTAGGTAGTTCTCTAATTGAGATAGAACTAGGGATGTGAATCGTTTTAGGACGATTAAAATTATCGTCCGATAATTTTAATATCGTCTTAAACCGTTATGGAACACAATACAATAGAGATTCTAACGATTTATCGTTATAAATCGTTAGAATCGTGAGCCGGCACACTAAAACCCCCTAAAACCCACCCCCGACCCTTTAAATTAAATCCCCCACCCTCCCGAACCCCCCCCCAAATGACTTAAATAACCTGCGGGTCCAGTGGCGGTCCGGAACGGCAGCGATCCGGAACGGGCTCCTGCTACTGAATCTTGTTGTCTTCAGCCGGCGCCATTTTCCAAAATGGCGCCGAAAAATAGACGAACACGATTGGACGACAGGAGGTCCTTCCGGACCCCCGCTGGACTTTTGGCAAGTCTTGTGGGGGTCAGGAGGCCCCCCCCAAGCTGGCCAAAAGTTCCTGGAGGTCCAGCGGGGGTCAGGGAGCGATTTCCCGCCGCGAATTGTTTTCGTACGGAAAATGGCGCCGGCAGGAGATCGACTGCAGGAGGTCGTTCAGCGAGGCGCCGGAACCCTCGCTGAATGACCTCCTGCAGTCGATCTCCTGCCGGCGCCATTTTCCGTACGGAAAATGGCGCCGGCCATATGCGTATGGCCGGCGCCATTTTCCGTACGAAAACGATTCGCGGCGGGAAATCGCTCCCTGACCCCCGCTGGACCTCCAGGAACTTTTGGCCAGCTTGGGGGGGCCTCCTGACCCCCACAAGACTTGCCAAAAGTCCAGCGGGGGTCTGGAAGGACCTCCTGCCGTCCAATCGTGTTCGTCTATGGCCGCCGCCATTTTTCGGCGCCATTTTGGAAAATGGCGCCGGCTGAAGACAACAAGATTCAGTAGCAGGAGCCCGTTCCGGACCGCTGCCGTTCCGGACCGCCACTGGACCCGCAGGTTATTTAAGTCATTTGGAGGGTGGGGGATTTAATTTAAAGGGTCGGGGTGGGTTTTAGGGGGTTTTAATGTGCCGGTTTTGCGATTTTACGTTTTTTCGATTTTTCACGATATTTTACCCCCCCAAACGGCAACAATACGATTCCCTCCCCCTCCCAGCCGAAATCGATCGTTAAGACGATCGAGGACACGATTCACATCTCTAGATAGAACTGCTTTTTCTAGGACTTTCACGATGAAAGCCAGGTTGGATATTGGTCAGTAATTGTCCCAATCATCGATTCTGCCGGTTTTGTTTTTTTAGAGTTGGTTTAATCATGGCTTGTTTCACTTTGTCAGGGACCAATCCTTCTGCTAGTGAATGGTTTATTATGGTTGTGAATATCAGTTATTACGCGGTTTACCTTTTTTGGGGTACTTGCTGGAACTGAGTCCAGTGGTTGGGTCGCAGGTTTCATTTTCATGATTATTTTGAGTTTAGATACTGGGTTGAATGTGTTTCATTTCACTTGGTCAAGTTTTTCTTCTGGCTCTTTTGTTGGTATGCTGGTGGAGGATTGTGATTTAAGTATATTGATTTTGTTTAATAATGAATTAGCGGGCCATTCATTGCTCCTACCATGTGACAGGGGATGACCAATGGCACCAATAGCCCCTGTCACATGTTAAGGGCAAAGGGCCATTGGCGCCATTTTGAGATTGCTCCTGGGACCCCGCTGGACCACCAGGGACTTTCGGTAACTCTTTGGGGGGGGGGGGGGTCAGGCAAGTCTTGGGGGTTCAGGAGGGTGGAGAGTTGCAATTAATTAAATTTGAAGGGTTGGGGTGGGTTTGGAGGGTTTTTTGTGTTTTTTTATGTGCCCTTTCTCCCCCCCCCCCCCCAAAAAAAAACAATATGAAAACCACACAAAATTTCGTGGGTTTTCTTATCATTTCCCGGCCCCCCCCGAAACACAAAAAAATAGGAAATATCATCTCTATTTCCTATTTCGTCGCAAATGAATGCATATCCCTAGTTCCTATAGCAGGTCATTTATCAATAGGATTTTTTTTATAGCGATTGAACATTTAATAATAGCAGAGTAAACAAACAGGAAGAGAGTATAGGAGAATTGTTACTTATCTTGGGATAGATCAGGTTTTTTTGTTCTCTTTGCTTGTGTTTTGAAGCTCTCTGTTGACTTTAGTGGTTTCCTCTTCCAGTGATAACTTCAATGGGGTGAACTGGGTTCATTTTGTGATGTGCTTGGTTATGGCTGCAAATTGAATTTACTTGCTTCAGGTTGCATCACTTCAGGCGTGCATGAAGGGGCGTACAAAGGGGCAAGTGCCTTTGGGGTGGCAGCCACTCTGTTTAGATACCAGCAGCGTTGGAGGGTAGTCATCGAGCCAAGGGAGAAGCCACTGGCCTGGCGCTGGCACCCACCAGCGCTGTTTCCTGTGTCAGTGGGGCAGAGGGAGTGCTCTCAGCAGGCTCCCCGCACAGATATGTAGTGCCAGTGGCCAGGCTGCCCACTCCTCAATCTGTTGGCATTGCAGCCACTCTTTTTAGATGCCGGCGATGGTGGGTGGTCGTCGGGCAGTGGGCAAACTGAGGGAGGAGCTTCTGGCCTGACACCAGCATCCACCTGTGCTGTTTCCTGTGTTGGTGTGGGGGAGGGAGCACTCTCGGCATGCTCTGCGGGAATTCCTGACTAAGCCCCTGTTCAGGGGGTTTCCTGGTTTCTTGCAGCAATAGTTAACCAAATGTCCCTGTGCGGTGCAGTAGAGGCCAAGATTATTCTCTCTTTACCTTTGTTTCTCTTCCTCCAAGAACCATGACCTACCCAACTACATCGGTTCTTCAGAGGTAATAACTATCAAAGGGTCAGAGATGGGCTTCAGGGGATGTTGGAAGTCAGTAGCTAAACGGATCAGTCAGTGGGATGTCTTCTCCTGGACTTGTTCCTGGAACCTTAAATCCACATGGATAGCCAGAGCAATAAGTGCTTCCAGAGAGGGTAGAAAACTCTGACTTGCCAGTTCATCCTTTATTTTCCCATCCAACCCTTGCCAGAAGATATTGCCATTTGACTGTCCTCACCCCAGCCTAGCTTAGAGGCCAGAGTGCAAATTCTACTGTAAACTCACCCATAGTGTGAGTGCCTAGGCAAAGACGTAGCGCCTCCATGGCTGCGCTTTAGACATGACCAGGTTTATCAAAGATCAGGCGAAACTGTTGTACAATGCTGTCAAAGCTCACAAGGAGAGGGTCATCTCATTCCCACAAGGGAGAGACTCAGGCAAAGGTAAGGCTGTCTAACAAGGAGAGTATGTATGTCATCTTGACATGGTCTGCTGGAAAACGAATCACCTGAAATTCAAAGTGCATCTTACATTGTTGAGGAACCCTCTGCATCCTTTGGGGTTGACACCATACCTGAGAGGTGGCGGAACATGAAATGTGGATTCTGAGGTCCGAGTGAGGACAGTGGAGAATTCACCGGAACTGGCACTGGAGCTGGTAGTTGGGCCTGCATGGTGTCTAATTGATAATCCAGTCACCAAAGTAATTCAGTCACATGATTAAACTGTTGCTGTGTATGCTGGGTTAAACCTTGGAGAAGACCAGCCAGGTTGTTCCATTGTTCTTTCTGTTGTTGCACCTGGAGTGCCAATCTGGCAATGGCTTATACTAGGGAAGAATCCACCAAACTCATGGCCTCAGCAATCTATTTATTTATTTATTTTAAAACATTTGTTACCCGTACTTCCTACAATAAAACACACATAATAGGCAACAAAAATTACATGACAATAGAATTTAAAATGAAATAAAATACATTATAAATCAGATTACAAATACAAAACAAATCAAATTACTACACTGAATATGGATTAAAGTGCCAGAAGACCTTGAGGGTAACAAAGCTGGGTGGACTACAGGTATCTCACCTGGAGATGAATAAGCCAGATAGACTATAGGTGGTTAGCCTGGTTCAGAAATGCTTTTTTGAAAAGATCTGTTTTTAGTGCTTTTTCGAAGAAACTTCTTTCATGGAGGCACCTCAATTCTTTTGGTATGGTGTTCCAAAGAAGTGGGCTTGCTGAGTTAACTTTGGAAAGGGGACGTCGAGAAATGCTTGACTTGCTGATCTTAGCAAACAGGAAGGAACATGAATTTTTAATACAGAGGAAATCCAGGGAGATTGAATATTATGAAGGAATATGATGAATATGTAAGGATTGTGAGCTCTTGTGCTGTGACGCAGTTGATGCGGCCTAGTGAGCAAGCCCATTAGGCCTATGCTGACAGCGAACATGCATTGGTCTGGGACAGACTGGAGCTTCACATAAACCCACCCCATTCCCTGCAGGTTGAGACCATGGGGTCCAGAGACTGGCAGGACTTAGGTGGGTTCCGAGGGTAATCCTGGAGAGAGTCCAGAGATGGGTCAGGAGTCAGGGCAGGCAGCAGACAAGGTAAAGTTAGGATACAATGCAAGATCAGGGCCTGGCAGCAAGCAAGGGAGTAGTCCATGTCTGAGATAGAGTTTAGAAATGGAGAATCAGTCCAAGACAGACAAATCACAGGGGGAAAGATATGCAAGATGAACAAGGCAAAACAAGACAAGATCAGACTCCAAGAACTGGGACAATGCAGACAGACAGGGGAAGGATAGATGAGGCAAACCTGGAAGGCTGGATGAGCAACATGTACTGATGGCATGGCAGAGAACCTGCTGCAGAGGCTTCTCAGATGAACTTAAATCAATAACACCACCAGACTCCCAACCTGACAATACCAAGAAAACTGAGATACCACTCTGTCAACCCTTGAAAACGCAAAAAACCATGAATTCTACAATAGACTGACAAGAACCTTTTTTTTCCTATTTAAAAACTATCTCTATTATTACCTCCTCCAATGTTACCTAACTGTTATCTATGAAATTTACCATGTTAATACCCTTATGTTAATCCTATCATTTTCCTGTAAACCGTTATGATGGCATAACCGAATACACGGTATACAAAACATATTAAATAAATAAATAAATAAAAATAAATATCCAGCCACACCAAAGTAATTACCAAGCGCCCAAGCCACTGTTCCCACCACGGAGCCTATTAGATGCAGTGTGCACCTCGTGCACGCACCTAAGGAATGCAGCAAGGCAGGGTGGCAGTGCGGGAGTAAGTGTAGCCCGTCACAGCGCGCTGCCGCAACTGGCAAACATAACACTAACCCTTTCACATCTAATTGTCAGCTGAACTTTTGCAGCAACCACTCTGAAATGGATGCTAACAATCCCCTTGTTTTCTTTCCTGCCTCAATAACGTAAAGTAGCAGTACTATGGACTTGCATAATATCCCAATATTTAGTGTGAGCTTGGTAACCCCTCATTTGCATACGACTTTCCTTCATTTGCATGTGCAGACATGCACATTTTTGCATATTGACACTAATGTCTCTTTGGATCCCTGTCTCCCCCCCCCCCCCCCCCCTTTAATATCCACAGTAAGGCCTTCTTGCATAGCTCATTTTTTATAGGATGCACGTGAAAGTTTATTGTAAAGGCCCCTAAGACTCTGGAGAGTTCATCTGCATCCAAAAATTTATGATTGGATCTCAGAAATGGCTCAAGCCAACTCATATGAAAGGTCGATGCAGAAATATGATGATAGATTGGAGACAAGGCAATGTTTGGGACCTGTTCCTTTACTTCTCATAGCTACATTGTAGAAACGTAATCTATATATGGTGTGCTACTCATTTCTTTCACTGGGCTGCTGGTGCAATCTCTCTATAGTTACTTTTCTAAACAACATTTGTGGGTGAATAAGGAAAAGTTAAAGCTTTTAAAATCTTTTCTTAGCCTTGCCAAGTTTTCTTTCACTGTCCTCTATGTTTTGGGAAAATGTTCCATTTGCTATTACAGTGTTTTACTTTGTTCTTTTAGCCTATATACGTTCATTAAAAGTGACCATTCAAAAGAGCTGCAAAATGTGAACAGTGCGGATAATTAAGGAATATACAACAAAGTCATTTCTAGCATGCCTTACACTTTGACATATCAAGAAAATAATCCATTCCAGATAGGCAAAAATAAAACAGTCTATAATATTCTCCATATTGAAAGTGAATTAATATATCAAGCTAACTACATTTGTTAAACTTATTTCACCTGTGAAAGTCACAGACACGTACTCAATTTCTATGCCTTCCTTAAGTAAATTCTGGGTGCACCCCTGCAGAGATTCAGCATTAGAAGGACTTAAATTAATCTATTCCCCTGTCATATTGTGGCAGTAAAGAATGGCATAAATATATCATTTGCATTTCTTCTAGCTAATACTCATGCTACAATATTATTCTAGGATGAGATAAACTCCCTTTGAGGCTTTCTTTTCTTTTATTTTGCCAAGCAGCAGTTTCCTCCTTCTCCTCCTCCTTTGAGCTTTCAACTCAATCAGAATTGAGCCCATAAACCTTCATTCACCATTCCCCAGGCTTTGGTCCTCTATTCTCCATCCAACTCTCTTAGCCCAGTGATTACAGTGTCAGTCCTCAGCTAGGCTCCATGCTCCAGCGCTCCCTCCAGAATACTGCAGTCATGGGCCTGAGACCCCCTTCCCCCCACCACCAGGGGCTGTGACACTGGCTCCACACATTATCCGCAGCTAGCACAGAGAACGGACCTGGAACTGGACTCGGGTTCTCCAAACAGAGGGTCATTGCAAAGGGCAGGCAAGCTGGGTGACCACCCAGGAAGCCAAGCCTGGAAGGAGTTGCTGAGAGAGAGAAGTGCAGTGCCCCTCTGCCACCAGCACCTCTCCTCCTCCTCTCTTCCCATGACTCCCGCAGTTCAGCCTTTATACTGCAGTGCACAGTGCTCTGATTCTATGGAGGCTCACACTGTTCAAACAGTTGATAAATGAACAGCAAGGATACAGCGAAAAGACAAGAGGTGCTGGCACTAGGTCAAGAAGAGCAACCAGCAGGAAGAAAAGAGATGCATGGGAGCCAGGAGATGGGGGAGGAGAGCAGGGACGTCCAGCTGTTATGAGTATGCTTCAGTGCAGCTACAAAGAAGGGGAAAGACGCTTCCCCTCTGATGGCCTTGGTGCTGCTCTGCCCAGTAACAGTCCTGTACCATCAAGCCTTCCCACCTTTCAGGTTTTCTAAGAGCAAAAAAAAACCCCATGGACCAAATATACTACAGGGTTTTTCACATTATGGGGCAGATTTTCAAAGGGTTACGCGCGTAAGATAAGCACATAACCCCCAAAAAGCTGCCCCTTCCACCCCCTGCGCGCGCCAAGCCTATCTTGCATAGGCTCGGCGGCGCGCGCAAGCCCCAAGACGCGCGTAAGTCACGGGGCTTTCCGGGGGGGGGGGGGGTGTCGGGGGACATGTTGCGGCCGGCGCGTCATCGGGAGCGTTCCGTGGGTGTGGTTCCAGCCCAGGGGCGTTCTGGGGGCATGGCTGCGACCTCCGGACCAGCCCCTGGACCGGAACATGGCTCGCCAGCAGCCGGCCAGCACGCGCAAGTTACGCCTACCTCAGGCAGGCGTAACTTGTAAAATAAAGGTGGGGGAGAATTAGTTAGGGCTGGGTGGTGGGTTAGATAGGGGAAGGGAGGGGAAGGTGGGGGGCTGGAAGGAAAGTTCCCTCCGAGGCTGAACCGATTTCGGAGCGGCCTCGGAGGGAACGGAGGACGGCTGCGAGGCTCGGTGCACAGGCTGCCGATTTTGTGCAGCGCTGCGCGCACCGATCCGGTATTTTATAATATGCACGTGGCAGTGCACCCATGTTACAAAATTGGGAGTAGATTTGTTCGCGCTGGGTTGCGCGAACAAATCTACTCCCATGCGCACCTTTTAAAATCTACTCCTATATGTCTAAGGTAAAAATGCTTATAAATCTGGCCCCATATAAGAACATGCAATATTGGATCAGACCAAGGGTCCATCAAGCTCAGCATCCTGTTTCCAACAGTGGCCAATCCAGGCCATATGAACCTGGCAAGTACCCAAAAACTAAGTCTATTCCATGTTATCGTTGCTAGTAATAGTGGTGGTTATTATCTAAGTCAACTTAATTAATAGCAGGTAATGGACTTCTCCTCCAAGAACTTATCCAATCCTTTTTTAAACACAGCTATACTAACTGCACTATCTACATCTTCTGGCAACAAATTCCAGAGTTTAATTGTGCGTTGAGTGAAAAAGAACTTTCTCCGATTAGTTTTAAATGTGCCACATGCTAACTTCATGGTGTGCCCTTAGTCTTTCTATTATCCGAAAGAATAAAAAACCGATTCACATCTACCTGTTCTAGACCTCTCATGATTTTAAACACCTCTATCATATCCCCCCTCAGCCATCTCTTCTCCAAGCTGAAAACTCCTAACCTCTTTAGTCTTTCCTCATAGGGGAGCTGTTCCATTCCCTTTATCATTTTGGCCACCCTTCTCTGTACCTTCTCCATTGCAATTATATCTTTTTTGAGATGTGGCGACCAGAATTGTACACAGTATTCAAGATGTGGTCTCACCATGGAGTGATACAGAGGCATTATGACATTTTCCGTTTTATTCACCTTTCCCTTTCTAATAATTCCCAACATTCTGTTTTCTTTTTTGTCTGCCGCAGCACACTGAACCGACGATTTCAATGTGTTATCCACTATGACGTCTAGATCTCTTTCTTGGATAGTGGCACCTAATATGGAACCTAACATTGTGTAACTATAGCATGGGTTATTTTTCCTTATATGCATCACCTTGCACTTGTCCACATTAAATTTCATCTGCCATTTTGATGCCCAATTTTCCAGCCTTACAAGGTCTTCCTGCAATTTATCACAATCTGCTTGTAATTTACCTACTCTGAACAATTTTGTATCATCTGCAAATTTGATTACCTCACTTGTCGTATTTCTTTCCAGATCATTTATAAATATATTGAAAAGTAAGGGTCCCAATACATATTCCTGAGGCACTCCACTGCCCACACCCTTCCACTGAGAAAATTGTCCATTTAATCCTACTCTCTGTTTCCTGTCTTTTAGCCAGTTTGTAATCCACGAAAGGACATCGCCACCTATCCCATAACTTTTTATTTTTCCTCGAAGCCTGTCATGAGGATCTTTGTCAAATGCCTTCTGAAAATCCAAGTACACTACATCTCCAGGTTCACCTTTATCCACATGTTTATTAACTCCTTCAAAAAAGTGAAGCAGATTTGTGAGGCAAGACTTGCCTTGGGTAAAGCCATGCTGACTTTGTTCCATTAAACCATATCTTTCTATATGTTCTGTGATTTTGATGTTTAGAATACTTTCCACTATTTTTCCTGGCACTGAAGTCAGGCTAACCAGTCTCCAGTGCATGAACTGTCTTCTCTTCCATGAACTGTCTTCAGACCTTGTTTGATCTTCTGGAAAAGAAGACCTGAGGATCAAGATACAGCAAATGAAATATGTGATAGGGATTCTTTTCTGGACATAAAGAGCATAAAGTAAGCAGAAGGCTGTAGGAGAGCACAAGGGCAGCAACAACTTTTTTGTGACAGAATGGATACTGCTCTATTATATCTCTCCAGCTAATGAAATATGATAGTGGTCATCTTGCTTCATTTAGGAATGAAGGCATCACATCGTCCCATCCTGTGTGTTCCACCACTTCCTTCTTGCAGTGATTGGAATGGAGAAAGTAAATTTGGGGGAAACAAGGTAAAGGACTGAGAAGCAGGTTCCTTCCTGATAAACCAAGAAAAACCACAATGGGAGGTTCCTAAAATTTGTCTTTTGTTAATCCAATGATCTATCAAATCACTTTGCCTTCATTTAAGAGAGGTGGATGGTTTTCAGAGTTAAATATGTGTCTATGCAAGTTTTAACCCACACTCATAATAAGCTCATTAATTCATGCTATTTGCAAGCATGTTAGCTTTATTGGCAGTTACTGAGCAATAACACTAACATGCATGTAAATGCTCTAAATTAAAAAAAAGATTAGAGATTATGTAGAGAACCCTATGGGTTCCTACTAAGAGGAATGTTCCATTGTTACATGGGAACAGGAGTAATATTATTGTTGGGGTTTAGCTCCCCCATGTGAGAGAATATGGTTGAGACCTGAGAGTAAATAGGCTCATGCCAACATTTTAGGCTGTGGACATTTTAGTTATCACTTGTAGGAGTAGCATATCACCATGCTTGTTCCTGTTTTGTTTATTTTTCTTAGGAAAGGACCCTTGAGCCTCCAAAGATGAGGTCTGGGTATGAAAACTAAAAAGGGTGATAATGACTAACTTTAACGTGTCTTTTTGTAAACCTTTTGTTTTCTAGTTTTTCCATCCTTCTGGTTTCCCTTTTACCTAAGGTTTATTTTTACTACGTGCCTGAGTATGCTGGGGCCCAGGAGCTCACTGTAGACTAGTTAAGAGGAGCAGTGTGTCTCAACCAGAAAGCACGGGTGGACTATCATAAGTCCTGGTGGAGGAATTAATTTGGGTTCATTTCTGGAGAGACAGAAGGCAGTGAAGGAAATCTGTGGCACCCATCCAGTGTAAGCCACATACACATCATTAGGACCAGATGGTATGCATCCCAGGGTTCTGAAAGAACTAAAAAATGAAATTCAAACCAATTTCAATTAATTTGTAACCTATCATTAAAATCATCCATTGTACCTGAAGACTGGAGGGTGGCCAATGTAACCCCGATATTTAAAAAGGGCTCCAGGAGCGATCCAGGAAACTATATGACTTCAGTGCCAGGAAAAATCATGGAAACTGTTATAAAGAATAAAATCACAGAACATTTAGATAGACATGATTTAATGGACACAGCCAGCATGGATTTACCCAAGGGAAGTCTTGCCTCACAAATCTCCTACATTTTTTGAAGGGGTTAATAAACTTGTGGATAAAGGTGAACCAGTAGATGTGGTGTATTTGGATTTTCAGAAGGCGTTCGACAAGGTCCTGCATGGAAGCTTCTAAAAAACTAAAAAGTCATGGGACAGGAGGCGATGTCCTTTCATGGATTACAAACTGGTTAAAAGACAGGAAACCGAGAGTAGGATTAAATGGTCTGTTTTCACAGTAGAAAAAGGTAAATAGTGGAGTGCCTCAGGGATCTGTACTTGGACCGGTGCTTTCTAATATATTTATAAATGATCTGGAAAGGGATACGACAAGTGAGGTGATCAAATTTGTGGATGACACAAAATTATGCAGAGTAGTTACATCTCAAGCAGATTGTGATAAATTGCAGGAGGACCTTGCAAGACTGGAAGATTGGGCTTCCAAATGGCAGATGAAATTTAATGTGGACAAGTGTAAGGTGTTGCATATAGGGAAAAATAATCCATGCTGTAGTTACAAAATGTTAGGTTCTATCTTAGGAGTTACCACCCAGGAAAGAGATCTAAGTGTCATAGTGGATAATACATTGAAATCGTAGGTTCAGTATGCTGTGGCAGTCAAAAAAGCAAACAGAATGTTAGGAATTATCAAGAAGGGAATGAAAAATAATACAGTGGATGTCATAATGCCTCTGTATTGCTCCATGGTGAGACTGCACTTTGAATACTGTGTGCAATTCTGGTCGCAGAGAAGGGCGACCAAAATGATAAGGGGCATGGAATGGCTCCCCTATGAGGAAAGGCTAAAGAAGTTAGGGCTGTTCAGTTTGGAGAAGAGACAGCTAAGGAGGGATATGATAGAGATCTAAAAAAATCATGAAAGAACTTGAACAGGTTAATGTAAATCAGTTATTTACTCTCTCAGATAATAATAATAGGGGGCACGCCATGAAGTTAGCAAGTAGCTCATTTAAAACAAATCAAAGAAGATTCTTTTTCAATCAGTGCATAGTTAAGCTCTGGAATTCATTGCCAGAGGATGTGATTACGGCAGTTAAGTGTACCTGAGTTTAAAAAAGGTTTGGATAAGTTCCAAGAGGAAAAATCCATAAACTGCTATTAATTAATAAGCAAGAGTAGCTTGAAATTTATTTAATGTTTGGGTTCTTTCCAGGTTCTTGAGATTTGGATTGGCTGCTGTTGGAAACAAGATGCTGGGCTTGATTGTCCTTTGGTCTCACCCAGTATGACATATCTTATGTTAGTATGTTCTTATGTGCTGAAGAAAGGAGTATGGAGTTACCCTACCAATAGCAGTAAGGGAAATAAGGAGAATGACTGAATAACTGGACTAAGGTATGAAAAATGGGACTTTACTTAAGTACAATTAAACTGGGAAAAGATTATCCTATCCACAAAATTCTGGGAGAAAGCTCCAAAACTACCTCATGGTAATTGAAATAGATCAGAAATAAAAAAATATCCATTGGCAACAGTAAGAGAATAAATTAAATTGGAAGATTAAAGTCACAGATTTATTAGATGAACTATAGCTGTAAATGGACTACAGAGAATAAGAACTTGTAACTTAACATTTTTATCAACTTTCCATCTTTAATTAGTAAAAGTTAAGTTGGAAACCATCAGTTACTTCCCTTGTGATTATTACTGCATTATACAAGAGACTTTAATACTGAATTAAATTTGAACAATGCTCAGGGCTTAGACGATAATCTCTCTCCCCCACCTCCTCCCCCCTGAAAGGTAATCTTGGATTTTCAGAGAGGTATAACATCAAGAGAGAAAGTTAACAATTAAGTCCTATTTGAGGTAAGATCAATGGGGTTACAGTTAATTTTTAGTAAACTGGCAAGCAGCAAAACTGTCCTGGGAAAGTTGGACACATAACTTTTCCTAGATATTCAGCAGGACATACATACACCAGTCTGATGCTGAATATATGTGGATAGAGTTACATTTATAACTTTAGCTGGATATAGTGGGGACAGATATTTTCCCAACCAGGCTTATGCATGTAAATTTAGCCAGAGAGCACTCAGGGAGGTAATGTTAAATGAAGTTGCACGTGTAAATGTAACATACTACTCTGAAATCGGAGTGGCCTCGGAGGGAACTTTCCTTCCGCCTCCCCCAACCTTCCCCTACCTAACCCGCCCCCCAGCCCTACCTAGAACCCCTCCTTACCTTTGTTGGGTAATTTGCGCCTGCCTTCCGGCACGCGTAGCTTAAGCGCGCCGGCCAACGGCTGGCCTTCGATCCTGGGCACAGCGGCAAATGGCCGCTGTGCCTGGAGGCTCCGGCCACGCCCCCACCACGTGCCCCGGACCGCCCACACCCCGCCCCTTTTTGCAAGCCCCGGGACATACGCACGTCCCAGGGTTTGCGCTCGCCGCCTAGCCTATGCAAAATAGGCTCGGTGCGCACGTAACATACGTGTGTAACCTGAGAAAATCTGCCCCAAAATGCACTTACACATGAAAATCCTATGGACAATTCATTGGCAAAATTTGTAGCAATTTTCAAAAGTCCACTTTCACAGGTAAAGTGCAACTATGTGTGTAAAACCCAATTTTAAGCATGTAAATGCTTTTTAAAACCAGGCTCAATATGTGTGCTTCCTGGCTAAAGATTAACCCCACCCCAGAACATCTCCACTGATGCCCCCTTTTGTCCAGTTAATATTTATGCACACAAATGTTATACAATTGGGACAGGGAAATATTTTTTGTGCACGTATCTTGAAAAGTTTACACACACAAAGACTTTGAATATGGACCTTTCAATTACCTTACATATTATCTAATATTGAGACATAAAAAGCTTAACACATTAAAGTAAACAGTAAACCAGGTTAACTTGGGCCTTAATTGCCTGAACCTTCCCCACCCCCATCTAAAGACAATTAAGGGCCTCCGAGATCCGCTCCCACTGCCAAAGTAATTTTAGGCCTCTGCGCCATGCCTAGATCAGTGTTTCAATGGCAGCCTTTTAGGTTTGCCCCTATGACTTTCAAAAGGAAATCCGGCTTCCTCCTGCTGATGAAGAATTTGTAGGCGGGAACATTCTGGGAAGGTAAGCGACTATGTAGGAGCAGGTGGAGGTGGAAGTGTCCCATGTCCAGACGTCCAGTTTCTGTTTGGCAGAGAGTGGAGGAGTCCTAGACCCCAGACATTCAATGAGTTTGGCAGGGGGAGGAAACTCCTGCTTCTTTAAGAGTTCCAACCAATAGAATGTCGGAAAGAGGTTATGCAAACGGGATCCATGACATCCGTTTTAGGGACAAAATAACTCTCCAAAGAAAGGACAGAAAGTTACCAAATTTGGCGCCCTGAAAAAAAAATGAGAATACTGCAGACAAGTTAAAAAACAAACAAACCCTGAAACATTGGTTCAATATGTTTGGATAATGCAGGACCTCAAAAAAAAAAATCTACATTGCTTTAATATGGGAGGCTAACTGCAAAATTTTCCCTGAGCGCTCCGTTCCAAAAGTGCTTCTCCTGTCTCTGCCCCAGCCACCAGAGCTATAATCCTATTTGTTCAGATGCCACAAACTGCGCTGGTATAAATTCACTTTAGATAGCAAGGAGGAATGGTGTATATACACACACACAACACAAATGTCTGAACATTACAACAAATGAAAAAAACATAGCAAGGCACAGTATGCACTTCTGCTACCGGTATGTAATATAGGATCTCCAGCACTGTCTTTTGCAAACCTATATTGGAAAGCATTCCCACAATCATGCCTCTGCATGCTTTCCTCTCTATTGTAATAATTGAAAGCATTATTGCAGAATACTGACTGGGTTTTCATGAGCTAATTATACTGTTTAAACCAGATTTGTCTCATGGTTTTGAATTGTTGAACCTTTAGGAATGAGTTTTTGTTGTTTTAATATGTCAATACTAATTTGTTACATAATTTATATTATATGGTTGAAATATGAGTGAAAGCAGCTTGAAATAAATAAAAAGTGAAACATAATATTGTTGTGCCTTATTTACAGCTGTTTCAGTCATTCTTCATAACCAGCCAGACTAATTAGTTTGATATAATAGTGCCCTAAGTGCTGTAGTCTCTATTGAAGTCAAAACCTGTGTGTGCTGTAGCGTAATTGCATACAGCTAAGTGTGATCTTATACCCAAGGCTGCATGCTGCCCAGCTACATAGGCATAATTGCAGGTCACAGGATGTCTGCTTACCATCATAAATTTGAAAAACAGAACATTTAAAAAGGCATACTTAAGATCTAAATCAATATTTTCAACTTTAAACACAGTCGTCATTAAAGTGTAGTATTCTAATATTTCCAGAGGCTGAATTGGGGCAATACATTCTGGTACTTCACGGTGGATTATCTCTCTGGCTTATTTTGGCTCCATCATAAGCTAATGAATAGAAGTCCCCACTGCCACAAGCCATCCTTTATCTCCTACCACCTACTCCAGGAGGTAGGTGGAATGGTATTAGGTTATGGCAGCCACAGTGACAGCAGCCCGGCAGGATGGAGACAGAGTATGCGTGCACATACACCCTGTGTCCACAACTGCTTCTTTGGAAAAGGAAGTGCTCGCCATGGAGGTTGGGCAGCCCTAGAAACCTGTCACATGGGCTGTGTCCCTCCGCTGCCAGCCTGGAGTTGCTGTGCCTCCCAAGTACTAGATTCTCAGGCAAGGACATATGTTCTTGGCTTTCTACTATGACAAATAACAAGATTCTCTTGAGCATGTTATAGCAATAATAATCGATGTATTAGTGATTGCCATTTACCATTAGACCTTTTTTCCTTCTCTCTTACAGCAGTGAGATGTCTTTAAATTAATATTCTACCCTCCTACAAAGACATGAAGTTCATGAGAAGAGACATGGAGACATGGTTATGATATACTGTAATAAACATAAACATAAAACTGACAGCATAAAAAGGCCATATGGTCCATCCAGTCTGCCCAGCAAGCTTATGGTAGTATCTGCCGCACTGTGCAGGTTATACCCATGCTTATCAATTTCCCAAACATAAAAGTCAGGGCCCTCGGTTACCGTCTGAATCGAAGTCCCTGTTACCCCCTGCCATTGAAGCAGAGAATTCATGTTGAAGCTGCAGCAAAAGTATCAGCCTTATTGGTTAAGGGTAGTAACTGCCGGACCAGCAAATTACACCCATACTTGTTTGTTTCCCCAGACAGTAAAAGTCAGGGCCCTCATTGGTTAATGTCTTAATCCCATTCCCCTTTTCCTCCCGACATTGAAGCAGAGAGCAATGATGGACTTGCATTAACAGTATGTAGGGTTATTGGCTAAGGGTAGTAATCACCGCAGCAGCAAGTTACTCCCGTGCACTCTTTTCTTCATTTCCATCCTTTAGTTTTTAGGGATCCACGGTGTTTATCTATTGTCCCTTTGAATTCTTTCACTGTTTTCATCATCACCACCTCTACGAAGGAAGGATTCAAAACTTTATTAGTAAAAGTAGGTGGTAGAGTAAGAAAATGTATATCGTTAGTTTACTGAGCATCAGGAGGAAGGAATGGGAAATCAGCTGAATTTTTGTTGCTAGGTAATTTTAATTTCATGAGGATTCTATTATTGCTATTCATGCTGTAATTTTTTTTAGATAAGATGGGATCGCTAGGTTATGATCGGTTGGTGACAGGTCATATGTTAGATTTAGTGTTTATTTTGCAAGCGTTAAAAGAATGATGTACAAATGGTAAATCCTGTAACTATTCCCTGGTCTGATCCTTTGGCCATAATTTTTACAGTCAGCTGGAATAGTCCTATATTGTGGAACTTCAAGAGAGTGCAAAGGCATGACAACGATAAGAAAGAAATGAGCCCTGAAGGATTAATAGAAAGCATTCCAAATATAGATGGATTGATTTTTCTGGATACAATAAGGGAGAAAGTAATTTGGTGGGATAGGGAACCCCGAAAGGCAATAGATGATCTTACCTGTGTTAGATCTTATAAAGTTCCCTTGAATGAGAAATCCCCCTGGTTTTCTCTGGAATTGGTTATAATGATGCAGGAGAAAGGAAGTGGTGTAAGAATCTCTCTGATGATAATAAAGCTGTGTAGGAGATCAGAAAATCTATTGAAATTGACTATTATTGAAAAGAAAAAATGTACAGTATATACCTACATCATTTACTAAATCTTAGAATAAACCTAAATCTCTTTTTGTTTAATAAGGGATTTTTTGATACCATGTAATAAAGAGCAATTAGTGACATCTTCAAAGGAAAACTGTGATCAGTTTGCATCTTATTTTAACACAAAAATTGCTAAAGTTAGAAGGGAATTGGATGAATATTATGACCTAGATTATTGGGGAATTATCAGTTCAGCTATGGGACATAGTTGTGAACTGGGGGTTGAGGGAATTTTATTGTTTCAGAAGTGGAGTTTGATTATATTCTGGCACAAGTAAAAAGTACAACTAGTTTATTTGATTCCTGCCCAGCATGGATAGTAAAAGCAGCTAGCCCTAGGCTGAAGGAAGGACTTTGCTCTATTATTAATTCCTCAGTTTTAGAGGGCCATTTACTTAGTAATTTGAAATTGTCTGCAGTACATCTGATTCTGAAAAACTCCTCTGCAGATACTAAAAATGTTACAAATTATAGACTAGTTTCTAATATTCCATATTTAAGCAGATTAATTAAGAGGGCAATCTTTTTACAAAAGCAGAATTATATGGTAGAGGGTGACTGGTTTGATCCTTTTTCGATCAGGATTTAGGGCTGGATATGGAACAGAAATGGTACTGATATCATTATATATCTGATGAGGTATTGTTGGCATTAGATCTACATGCAGCTTTTGCACATACTTTGCGGACTTTAAAGTGCATGGCTAAAAACGGATAGTGTGCATGTATTTTTAATGAGTTATGCACATACTGTCCGTTTTTACCCATGTACTATAAAGTCTGTGAGGTACGTGTGTACCACCAAAATGGATGAAACAAATGCACGTCCCTAGCTTTTGATACCTTATATCAAATGTTAATGGCCAGACTTAAGGGAGTAGGCATTTCTAGAATAGCTCTACAATCTTTTTCTTCCTTTCTGATTAACAAACAATAGGTGATGGTACTGCATAAGTGTTTGTCTGAACCTTCCCCAGTTCTCTGGGGTTACCAGAGAGATCTATAATTTCACTGATATTATTTAATATTTATTTATGTCCGTTGGGGAAATTGATTGCTGAGTATAACATTAAATATCAGTTTCTATGCGAATGTTGTTCAACTATTTGTCCCCTTGGAGGAACATCATGGGCAAGCATTAGAAGGGTTGCAGGAATGTTTGAAAACTATTAATGATTTGATAGGAAGAAATAGATTAAAGGTAAATGCTTCTAAAATGGAATGATTATGAGTGGGTACATAAGCCTCTAGCAATTTTGATGTTATTACGTTACATAATCAATTAAAACATTTGGGATTTATAATGGATGACGCTTGGTCTATGCAAATACAGATTAATAGGACAGTTCATGCTTGTTTTTACCATCTTAGACAAATTTGATTGCTGTGAATATATTTGGATCAAGGAGATCTGCTAAAACTTGTAATTGCTTTAGTATTGAGCAAACTAGATTATGGTAATGTGTTATTAAGTGGACTTCCAATGAAATATATACATAGTTTACAGATGTACAAAACATAAGAACATAAGAAGTTGCCATACTAGGTCAGAACGAGGGTCAATCAAGCCAAGCATCCTATTTCCAACAATGGCCAATCCAGGTTACAGCTATCTAGTAAGTACCCAAACATTAAATTGCTTGCTACTAATGCTGGTAATAAGCAGTGGCTATTCCCTAAGTCAGCTTGGTTAATAACAACAGTTTATGGACTGCTATTAACCCAGCAGCTGAACTTGTAATTGGCTGTGGTATCCAGGAAAGGCTGTCCAGGCAAGCTGCATTGGCTCCCAATATTCTACAGAATTCAATTCAAACCTCATTGTCTGATTTTTAAGTCCTTGTAGGGTATGGGAATGGCTTATCTTAAAAACTGAATCTCCTGATACTGCGCTGAATGGCAGTTAAGATCTTCCCAAGGATAACTTTTGAAAGAACCTAGCTTAAAACAGGTCTCTCATATAATGACTAAAATAGGACATTTTGATGTGCAGCAATCAGATTGCGGAATAAGCTTACAATGTTTATAGAAACTGAATTTGATTATTTAACCTTTAGAATGCAAGTGAAGGCATTTTTATATAAAAAGTAAGATTGGGAAAAAGCAGAAGTAGAAATAGAACCGGAGACTGTTTGAGGATAGTGTAAGCAATCCTAAAAGTATAGCTAGATATGTTTGTTTTTGGGATGAATGAGCTTGTTTGCAAGGATTTATAATATTTGTAGGGGGGGGGGGTTTCCCCATGTGTATCATGCTTTACTTTAGCAGCACATGACAGTTTGGATGGGGAGACCTGAGGTAACATTCTTACCTAAAACATATTATATGTAACACTTGTAATAATGTTGAATGACCACCGGATGGCACTTTGTGAGATCTGAGCAATGAGATGTGTTAATATTGTTAGGTTTAAGGGATTGTGTGTTAGTCCCCTTTAAGGTTGTGGTTTATATAATTGGTGGAAGATGGTTATGCAGGAGGTATAAATTTGGGAGTATCTATCAGGAATGTGCCCTTTCCTGGTGTTGGTGTGAGAGGGACCTCCAGAATGTAGTGGCCTGGAGTAGCCAGCCTGCAGGCTGGTGAGCCCAGGCACTACCCTAATATATAGTGGGGTCCTGCAGGAGCTCATCTCCTCAAGGAAAGAGGCGTAAGGCCATGGAGAGGAAGAAGGCTTTCCTTTCCCCCAAGGAAATGTCCAGGACCTGAGAATGGAGAAGAGGCACTTTCTCCTATTGAGGACATAACCAAGAGAAAGGAGTCAGCGGTTCTTCTGAGATAGGGAGTGCCCCATGAAGGACTAAGGGCATGAAGGGTTCCGGTGAAACCTGCATATTGCTGGAAAGATATCATGGGGAGATTGGAGTGGAGGGTCAAGTAGATATGAAGTTGTGAGTAAATCCTAAGGGAGTAAACTTCATTTCCCACATGGGTTTGAGTCTGGTGTTTAAAGTGAATCTGGGAGTAACGTATCTATTGTATGAGTGGTGAGGGGTTTGAGATATGGAGAAAAAAGAGTGCCTAATGATGTGAAAATGGAAGAACATTTCTATGGAGAATGTAACCTTTATATTCCTGTAAAATGAAAGATGAGAGATCTAGTTGATGTTCAAGTGAAGGCTAAGAGATTGATGCTCTTAATGTTATACTTGGAGGAAGATTTACTCTGACTGTTTGTAGCCCATGAATTCTGAGTAGTTAATATTTATGTCTACCCTATTTTAATTCTGTACATAGTAGCTAGAATACAACCAGAAAATAAAGTTAAGAGTTTGTGTTTATCTAAAAGTGGTGTGACTCTGCTTAATGTTTTATTGTTGCCAGCACTATGGGATGGCTGTAGGGGCCAAGGTTCATAGAGGGGAGGATGATGGTTCTTCCTGGCCAGTCCAGAGATTGCAAGTTACCCATGCTGACTCCATTAGGGTCCACTTCACCATCTGCATGACCCATAAATTTGAATCGCTAAATAAAATTTGGAGCCGGACCCTTACTCAAACAGGGAAAACCCTCCCATCATTTTATGTGCCCTAGGGTAGAGTTCTATATTGTTTTGATGTTTTATTATTATTTATAACTTGCCTTGAGTACGTGTCTAAGGTGAATAAGAAATTAAATGAAAATGGCAAATCTATTATTGAAGAATATTTCTGCTTTTTCTTATGAAGGGCTCCATTTTAGAGCAGGGAGTAATAGTTATCATAGCTCTGTTCAGTTTGCATCACTAGACCTTTAGGTATACAAAGTTATTCATTTCCAGATATAATATGATGCTTTTTCCAAGGCACTTATGAAGACTAGCATATTTTTTTCAGGTTGTTAAACCTTATTTTAAATTGTTGCAGCGTGACATTTGTGGGCAGTTCATTGGTCCTTCCAGTTTCCTATTGTTCTAAACTTCCTTAATAGTTCACAACCCTCTGAGGTGCTTATTAACATAAATGGGTTGAGCTGATGGGAAAATGGCAAAGTTTAACTACCCAGGAAGTCCAAAAGATTAAGAAGAGATTGGAATCTACAAACTGCAAGAATTTTTTGCCATCGCTTAATTGTATTCACAATATTTCCACACGATTTTAAAAGAATGGAATAGTCGCTTGCTTCTCAGTTTGCTTTAAAATCACGGTGTTAGTGTTCCATGACAATCCATACAATACTGTACCTTTCCAAAGATTTTGATCTTCAGAGCAAGATTGCAGGACTTGATGTCTTAAATTCGGCAAGTGATGTAATGATCAGGCTCAGCTGGTTTTTTTAATATATTGAGAGCTGCAGTTTGATTCCCAAGCTGGAGGCTTGCTTGGGAATTGATACTGCAGGAAATTGTTCGGATTTTGAAGCTGTGCAGTATGAACCTCCCAGGAATTTTGTGATAAAGTGACACCTTGATGAAATTGTGACTGTCAGGGTTTCTGCTTCTATTTTTTAACAACCCCCTTAGTGTTTTGTCTGAATGAAGTGCACTGCCTATGACATTAAAAGAAGGGATTGAGTTTCATGATACTATCCTTCTTCCCTCAGCACAAGCTTACAATTCAATGTAAGTATATGTATGGCAGTTTCAGACACATAAACAGCAAAGTGTTGATTGTATTCTTAAAGGTAGCAAAAAAACCCAATTGTATATTTTAGAGACTGAAACATAATCAATAATAACAATAAATCATTTCACAATTTTCTAAACAAGCACAGATAATGTAATCCAACAAACATATATTCAGTAGGCTTGCCACCTGGCTCTATGTTTTCAAGACAGGTTGATCTAGTCCTGATCCCATCACATTGCATGCATGGACTTGTAGTTCTGCTTTTTATAGGGAATTCAAAACTACGAGTCAATGCATACACTCTGGTAAAACTAAGATTAAATAAACCCGTCCTGAAGAAAAAGAGCCGGTTGGCAGTGCTAGTATTTATTTTCCTTGTCCTGTTTAGGACTGGGTAATCATAACCTCACCATATGGATTTATCAAATGGGAAAAGGGGCTTGTTTTATTGTAAAAAAAAAAGTTTGTCACAATTTGCATGAGAGAGAGAGAGAGAGAGAGAGAGTGAAAGAAAGACTAGCTGCAATGCCCTGACCCTAGATAGGTATTTATATCTCTATGGGAGGCCCACCTAGTAACTCAAGGTGAGGTTTAGGTATTAGTGTAAGGGTTAGGGGCCATTTTGACATTCAATGTGAGACGTACGAACAGAACAGTTCTCTCTTTTGAACATTTGATGACCCTCGGAGTGAGAAAACTCACTCAAAGATGAGATTTGTGCAGTGTTCTCTCAACCTTCCTTGATGGACTCTCTACCTGGGTAACATCAAGCTAGGTTGAGAGAACATTGCACAAATCTCATCTTTGAGTGAGTTTCCTCACTCCAAGGGTCATCTCTCTCTCTCTCTCCCCCCCCCCCCCCCCCTCCAAGGTCTCTGATAGCTAGGTGAATGCTCTGGGAGCTTCAAAGTAGCAAAACCGGCATCTGCGACAAACAACAGGTGATACAGCTGTAACACAAGCTATCGCACAGCTTAATGCTCCTGAAAAAGTTATAGCTAAAATCGGCATTACAGCCATGTGATAGGGCTTCGGTAAACCCAGCCCACTCCTAACTCCTCCTCTTTTTCGGATTTGCATCACAAAATACAATTATGGTTCTATCGCATGCGTTAAAGGCGTTTTCGCATGCGTTAAGGGCTTATCGTATGTGTTAACGGTGCTTTTCGCATGCAATAAGCCCTTAACACATGCGAAAACACCTTAGCGCATTTTGATAAATGAGGGGGTTAGATTGTTCCAGACTAGTTTTGCTAGACTGACTTTATCAAAGGACTTAAATTTTCAAAATCAAGTACAAATGAATTAGTTTAATCCAATAAAAATTTAGCGCCTCAAACTTCATTATTGCCACATCTCAAAGGTGTAAAGAACCATCTTTCTGCATCTACACCAGATTCACCAGACTCACCAACTGTGAGAATTTGAAAAGAAGTTGGCCGAAGAGGCAAAAACTCACTGTAAAAATCTTTTTAAATATACCCAAAGCAGAAAGCCTGTGAGGGAGTCAGTTGGACCGTTAGATGATCGAGGGGTTAAAGGGGCACTTAGAGAAGATAAGGCCATCATGGAAAGATTAAATGATTTCTTTGCTTCAGTGTTTACTGAAGAGGCTGTTGGGGAGGTACCCGTACTGGAGAAGGTTTTCATGGGTAATGATTCAGATGGACTGAACCAAATCACGGTGGACCTAGAAGATGTGGTAGACCTGATTGACAAACTGAAGAGTAGTAAATCACCTGGACTGGATGGTATACACCCCAGAGTTCTGAAGGAACTCAAAAATGAAATTTTAGACCTATTAGTAAAAATTTGTAACCTATCATTAAAATCATCCATTGTACCTGAAGACTGGAGGATAGCTAATGTAACCCCAATATTTAAAAAGGGTTCCAGGGGCGATCCGGAAAACTACAGACCGGTTAGCCTGACTTCAGTGCCAGGAAAAATAGTGGAAAGTGTTCTAAACATCAAAATCACAGAACATATAGAAAGACATGGTTTAATGGAACAAAGTCAGCATGGCTTTACCCAAGGCAAGTCTTGACTCACAAATCTGCTTCACTTTTTTGAAGGAGTTAATAAACATGTTGATGAAGGTGAACTGGTAGATGAAGTGTACTTGGATTTTCAGAAGGCGTTTGACAAAGTTCCTCATGAAAGGCTTCTAGGAAAAGTAAAAAGTGATGGGATAGGTGGAGATGTCCTTTCGTGGATTACAAACTGGCTAAAAGACAGGAAACAGAGAGTAGGATTAAATGGACAATTTTCTCAGTGGAAGGGAGTGGGCAGTGGAGTGCCTCAGGGATCTGTATTGGGACCCTTACTTTTCAATATATTTATAAATGATCTGAAAAGAAATATGATGAGTGAGGTAATCAAATTTAAAGATGATACAAAATTGTTCAGAGTAGTTAAATTACAAGCAGATTGTGATAAATTGCAGGAAGACCTTGTGAGACTGGAAAATTGGGCATCAAAATGGCAGATGAAATTTAATGTGGATAAGTGCAATTGATGCATATAAGGAAAAATAACCCATGCCATAGTTACACAATGTTAGGTTCCATATTAGGTGCTACTACCCAAGTGTTATAATTAGTGAGGTTTGGGTGGACCCTTGGACACAGTGGCAGCTGACCACGCCCATGGGGGAAGTCCCATGAGGGGCCACAGGTCAGGCTCAGCTCTGAACACACAAACCCAGATTACATCTTTATTTAGACAATTTGAGAAGCCACCAGAAGTGGCAGTAGTGATTAGAAGATGTAGCCCGGCTGGGCTAGTACTCCCCAGGGCGCTGGAACAGCGGTTCCTCCGGTAGCAGTGCTATGGTGGAGAGAACTGAGATAATGAGTACAATAGAACATTCACAGAGTCCCAGATATGGAGAAGCCCCGAGATAGGGAGAGCTTGCCATCGAGGAGCGAGTACCAGATCCCTGGAAGCAGAGAGACTCGTTGGCAAAGTACTCACACAGCGGTTCCATGAAGGAGATGGCACTGGTGCTGGAACGGAGGCAGGCCCTCAAGGAGAGAGTACCTGGTTCCAGGGAGACGGCTCTGAGGAGTAGATGATAGTAGTACTCACTGATGGTGTCTGTAGCGAATTCTTCCAAGTAGAAGAGGAGATAGATGCAGGTACTGAGTCAGGGAACATGAGCCCTTGAGGAGTGAGTACCGGTTACCTGATAGCGACCTGAAAGAAGCAAAAGAGGCCCCCGAGAGCGGGTACCCCGTTAGCAGAAAGAGTCCAATAGAAGTTGGAGAGGCAGAGTAGCTGGGTACGGAGAGCGAATCCCATCCATAAGAATTCTCCTTGCTAACTCAACGGCTAGTAATAAACTGTAGGCTTAAATATCCGGGCAGGGTGACGTCATCACAGGGGGATGACCCTGAGGAATGCGCCAATGAGGAAATAAGAATGAGGGCCACATGGTGCGCGCGCCCTAAGGTACCTGTAGAACATGGCGGGAGGCAGCACCCAAGCCGGTCCGGGGACGCCGGAGAGGACGGCAGACGGATGTCGCAGCAGCCAGGCATCCGTGAAAAGCAGGAGGAGCTGCAAAAAACGGAAAGGTAGGTGGAGTGAAGCCGTCGGGAAGTGATGGTCACAACATCAAGAAAGAGATATCGGTGTCATAGTGAATAACACATTGAAATCGTCAGTTCACTGTGCTGCGGCAGCCAAAAAAGCAAACAGAATGTTGGGAATTATTAGAAAGGGAATGGTGAATAAAATGGAAAATGTCATAATGTCTCTGTATCGCTCCATGGTGAGACTGCACCTTGAATACTGTGTACAATTCTGGTCGCCGCATCTCAAAAAAGATATAATTGCGATGGAGAAGGTACAGAGAAGGGCTACCAAAATGATAAGGGGAATGGAACAGCTCCCCTATGAGGAAAGACTAAAGAGGTTAGGACTTTTCAGCTTGGAGAAGAGACGGCTGAGGGGGGATATGATAGAGGTGTTTAAAATCTTGAGAGGTCTAGAATGGGTAGATGTGAATCAGTTATTTATGCTTTCGGATAATAGAAAGACTATAGGGCACTCCATGAAGTTAGCATGTGGCACATTTAAAACTTATAGGAGAAAGTTCTTTTTCACTCAACGCACAATTAAACTCTGGAATTTGTTGCCAGAGGATATGGTTACTGCAGTTAGTATAGCTGTGTTTAAAAAAGGATTGAATAAGTTCTTGGAGGAGAAGTCCATTACCTGCTATTAATTAAGTTGACTTAGAAATTAGCCACTGCTATTACTAGGAACGGTAATGTGAAATAGACAGTTTTTGGGTACTTGCCAGGTTCTTATGGCCTGGATTGGCCACTGTTGGAAACAGGATGCTGGGCTTGATGGACCCTTGGTCTGATCCAGTATGGCATGTTCTTATATGCAACTATCTTGAAAAATACAATTACAATTTAGTCACCGTAATTCATTCATTAATCACCAATCTCACTGACTATTCAACAGCATTTCTCAATACAACCTAAAATGCCTCCAACTGCTGCCAGAATTATGGGAGAGGCCAAAGCAACCAACCACATAAGGTCTATCTTACATCAGTTTTACTGACTCCCACTCAAATGCAGAATAAAACTGAAAACTCTTTGCTTCATCTTTAAATGTGTGAATGAAAAGGCCACTGAGTGTCTCACCCAACCATTCTCCCTCTACACTTGCATGAGAACTCAATTTTCCCAAATAATCCTTCTTTTCTGCCCTCCTCTAGCTTCTGCCAGATTGACTTGCATAAGACTTTGTGCTTCAGCTGCTATGCACCAAAAATCTGAAATGATGTACCATTACCTCTTCACCTCGTGTTATTTCACTTTCCGGAAAAAAGTTAAGGCTTGACTGTTCAACCAGGCCTTTCCATAGATTGCTCAGTAGAGAAGAAGAAAGAAACTTGTAATGTTACTATTGTTCTGCTCGAAGTTAACAGTCTGCTTGGGAGTTAGCAATCTGTTCTGAAACCGCTATCTGATGGGAGGAGCAATCAGATAGGAGTAAGCATTCTGTAGTATTTAGGAGAGTTGTGGGTGGATCCTTGGACCAGTGGCAGATGACCACGCCCTTCGGGGAAGACCCTGAGAGGGTCCTCCTTTTCAGGCTCAGAGTATGGAGACAGACACACACTAGTTCTTTTATTAGACAGTATACTGAACCACCAGAGGTGACAGTAGTGAGCTGGAATGCTCAGCTGGGCCATAGTCCCTCAGAAGCTGGAACAGCGATCCCTGGATGCTGAGCTGTAGAGAAAAGAAGTAGTAGGCAGTGCTGACTTCCAGGCAGAAGTGAATTCGAAGAAGTCCAGGAACAAGGGCCCTCGAGGAGCGAGTACCGGTTCCAGACTGCAATCTACTAAGTAAGAGAGAGAGCGAGGCCCCCGAGGAGCAGGTACCCCTGGTTAGTCCGAAGAGGCAGAGTAGCGTAAATAGAACAAATCCTTATCTTTGCTAACTCTATCTGTTAGCAAATTCTAAGACCTTAAATATCCGTCACGGGTGACATTATCTTCAGGGGACACCCCCGAGGTTCGCGCCATCACCAGTACTTCAGTCGGGGCTGTGCCGCGTACATGCCCCTAGGCCTCCAGGAAACATGGCGGTCAGCAGCGTGAAGTCAGTCCGAGGACGCCGGAGGACCTCAGCAAGAAGACACCGCAGCAGCCAATCTTCCCGTGGGCGAAGAGGGAGGCGCCAAAGAGGTGAGGAGGGCGGAGAGAGGGCGTCGGGAACCGACAGACACAACAATTATGACTGTACACATGATTCAAATTATGATTGCAAATGACCCTTTAATTAATGTTGTTATTATTGTATCTATAGATTTAATTAAAATGTGATTGTAATCTGACTGGAGGCCACTCATGGAAAAAGATAGAATATGAAACGTTTACAAATAAATAACCTAACATTGCAACCATATACTTTATCCATAGAAATAGATGCATAAGTTGCTTATTCTAATACTTCTGTCACTTTCCTAGCAATAGGTCTAGCTGTCAAAATAACCTAAATATGTAAATTAGTCTGGTTCATAAACTCAATATATGCAAATGTATCTCATGAATATTTGTTTTGGAAATCCTGAAGAGCTTGATCTCTTGGGGACTAAAACTGGAACCCTTTCCTCTGTCTCCTTTGTCTGCTTAAAGCTTCCCTCTACCACATGCCGCTTTGCCCATGATTTTCTTCTGCACTGTAGATTGCCTTTTCTTTGCCTGGACAGCTTTTATAAATTGAAACATTTGGCTTACCACCGTCTTGTAGATCTCTGGTTTGGTGATACTGGTTTTCAAATTCCTCATGCCATTAAAAAAAACCCCTAAATAAAACATTTATAAATGTCTATCCAATTTAGTTTTAACAATAGTGAGCATTTACAACCGGCACAGGTGAATATAATCCAAATCTTTTGCTCCCATTTCCAAAAACACTGCATCAGATAATGCATTACCATTTCTATGTTATCATTCACTACTCTGAGTATAGATTTCTGTGCTGTTTAAAAACGATCAAAGTTATGCTTTCCATGTAAAATAAGTGTTTTTTACATTTAATTTCTATCTTTTCACTTACTATGAGTAAGCTCAATCCATTGTTAATGATAGATATCCACATGCTTGACAAGCTTAATGGGCCATGAAATTCTAGCCCTCAGGGCAAACTCAGGATATTTATTGTTCCATATATAAACCCAAAGTAGAGCATAAATTTTTCACTCTCAGATTTACTGTAGAGGACTAGAATAGGTACATGAAACACTGAAAGGCATAATAAATGGTTATGGACATACCTGTCAATCTTTTATTGTTTGCTCTTTTTTAGGAAACTATACTGCAGGCTAGCCTGTAAGAATAAGACTTGTTAAAAGCCTTTGCCTGTCACTGCTCACACTTCATCCACTCCTTTGTGTTGGTATTAACCTAGTAATTATGATTAAATCTGAGGGGAAACACATTTCTATACTATTGCAAGAATGGACAATGAATGCAAACAACGCATCTACGATACATAACACAAAAACACAACAGAGAGTAGACTGGTCTTGTTCATACCCTTTACACCTTAAGGACTAGGTGCACGAGCATGTTATAAAATCGGGGGGTGGCACACGAAAGGGGGGGGGGTGATTTTGGCAACATTCACTCCAATTTAGGAGCTCCAATTTAGGAGCGGACTGAGAGGGAACTTTCCTACCCTCTACCCTAACCTCCCTTCCCCTTCCCCTCTCCTCCCCACCCTCTAAAACCCATTTTTAAATTTTTGTACCTTTTATTTTGCAAGTTACTTCAGGGCCTGGCCTAAAGTAACCTGCACGTGCCGGCAGCTGGCCAGCTCGCGAGGCTCCAGGACAGCAAGGAATGGCGCTGTCCCGGGCCCCCCCGCTCGGGCCCCTGGCCTGCCCCACTCCACCCCCGGACTGCCCCCTTTTTAGGCCCCGGCACTTACACGCATGGCCGGGCCAATTTTCAAATTGGCCCGATGCGTGTAAGGCCCGGAATTTACGCGCGCCGGGGTTTTAAAATCCAGCCTTAACTGCTTAGTAGCATTTGAGATTATTGGATGGGTGTGTGGGAGTAGGGGAGGATGATGTTCTAATTTCTGTGTCCACTTCCCTCCAAAACGATGATGCTTAAGGATTCCGACTTAGCATTTGAACAATATTTCCACAATTTGGAATCCAATTTCATTGACTGACAAGACCGCTCTTTTTGTATCTGTCCAGTCAAACAATGAATAGTTTGCCTGGTGGTACTGTGACCAGATGGTAGGACAACTTCCAGTTTTTTTGAACAATGGGTAGTCTCTTTTCAAATAATATGGCAAATTTTCAGAGCCTGCTTGATTTCTCCATCCAGCTGATGATCTAGCATTCCCTGTGTGGAATGAAATTCAACAGTTAAATAAACTTCAGACACTGTACCAGTGACTATCAAAGCAGCAGAAAAAAAATCTTGTTTGAGGATGTTCTCTGGGTGGTGCAGAAAATGCATTCGTCTCACATGTCTAGACCTGAATGCAGCGATGCCTGTTCTCTTTCATGCATATGTTCTGTTGTCACTACATTCCTCATTTGATAATAGAGCTTTCAATTACAGTGGTTCTAATTTTGATGCAAATTTTTTTTCTTTTTTTGGCCTGGCACTTTCCTCCTCCTTTGCCCTTAAAGCTCTTTGGGAACCAGTGTTTACTGGGCTACGCAACATGAGCCTTTAGTCACAACTATCCATGGATTCTACCCCCCCCCCCCCCCCCCCCCCCCATTATTATAACTCCTTTCCCATCATAGCAACAAAACTTGGCAGGTGACTACAGACCACGACACCTTGCGGCACCTGAAACGCATGCACCCTAAGTGTTGCCACTAGGTGTCAGCATTGTGTGATAACTGAGATCCCCCCACACCCAAGGCTTGCACAAGCTGTTGTTGCAGCATTCCCAGCCCCAAGCAGCCTAAGGAGCAGATGCTAGCCTTGGGAATCAAAATGCAAATGCATTTAAGATAACCCTAACATTTTCTGACCACTCATTATCCTGAATTTATTGTTTCTTATTGACTTTTTTGTGAGGTGAAAATATGTAATTAACATAGGGTGCTCATAGTAATTTTCTAACCCCCCACTTCTTAGGATATATTCTATCTTCTCTTTTACGTCAACTATTGCAGATTCAGAAGACTCTGAAAAAAAATAAAAGATTGTTCCTAGTTTGTCTTCCTTTTTAGTTGCAGTTAGTATCCACATATGTTTACAGCTATCAGACAACACTATAAAAAAAGACCATGTGGAGCTTACATAAAATCCTTTATACTCTATGAGATGCTGGTACACTTTCAGGTTGGGGTCCCCAACACTTTCAGGTTGGGGTCCCAGTTTGAGTATAACTCCCAGTTATACTCAAACTGGGAGTATAACCACACCCAAACTGGGAGTCATTCAAGAAGCACTTCCCGGAAAGTAAATATATCCTAGCTTATACTTTGGAGAAATAAACAGAAAGACACAGGTTCTCCTCCTTCAGAAACAACATAGGTTTCAATTAGAGATGTATATTTGGATGATCTTAATGTGAAATTTGATCTGAATGAGTTGATATTTCATTCAGTTTGGACTATCTAACTGAATGGATGCAGTGGAAAACAACAAATGGATCTACATTTTAAGGCCCGCTGGGTACTTCCTAGATATCTAGATTGGTCACTGTCAGAGATAGGATGCTTGGCTGGATAAACACTTGGTCTGGCCCAGCATAAGAACATGCCATACTGGGTCAGACCAAGGGTCCATCAAGCCCAGCATCCTATTTCCAACAGTGGCCAATCCAGACCATAAGAACCTGGCAAGTACCCAAAAACTAAGTCTATTCCATGTTACCGTTGCTAGTAATAGCGGTGGTTATTATCTAAGTCAACTTAATTAATAACAGGTAATGGACTTCTCCTCCAAGAACTTATCCAATCCTTTTTTAAACACAGCTAAACTAACTGCACTAACCACATCTTCTGGCAACAAATTCCAGAGTTTGTGTGTTGAGTGAGAAAGAACTTTCTCTGATTAGTTTTAAATGTGCCACATGCTAACTTCATGGAGTGCCCCCTAGTCTTTCTATTATCCGAAAGAGTAAATAACAGATTCACATCTACCCATTCTAGACCTCTCATGATTTTAAACACCTCTATCATATACCCCCTCAACCGTCTCTTCTCCAAGCTGAAAAGGGAGGAGGAATAGCCTAGTGGTTAAAGCATTGGACTATGAACCAGGAGACTAGGGTTCAAGTCCTGCTGTTGCTCCTGGTGACCTTGAGCAAGTCACTTTACCCTCCATTGCTTCAAGTACAAAAACTTAGATTGTAAGCTCTCTGGGGATAGAGAAATACCTACAGTACCTGAATGTAAACCAGTGTGATATCTCAATTGAGATTGAATGTTGGTATATAAAAATAATAAATAAAGTCCTAACCTCTTTAGTCTATCCTCATAGGGGAGCTGTTCCATTCCCTTTATCATTTTGGTCGCCCTTCTCTGTACCTTCTCCATCGCAATTATATCTTTTTTGAGATGCGGCGACCAGAATTGTACACAGTATTCAAGGTGCGATCTCACCATGGAGCGATACAGAGGCATTATGACATTTTCTGTTTTAGTCACCATTCCCTTTCTAATAATTCCCAACATTGTGTTTGCTTTTTTGACTGCCGCAGTACACTGAACCGACGATTTCAATGTGTTATCCACTATGAAGCCTAGATCTCTTTCTTGGGTATTTATTTATTTATTTATTTTTAACTTTTATATACCGACATTCCTGTATAAAATACAAATCACACCGGTTTACAATAAAACTGTGAGCGTTACATAGAACAATCAACAAATTATACTAAAAAGCATACACTACCTTTGTCAGAAATGTAAAACAATTATAAAGAAGAAATTGTTAACAAGGGATAAAAGATAACAAGGGGAATATTTAAAACTAGGGGATGCACGAAGGGGTGCACAAAGGGGAATGCACCTAATATGGAGCCTAACATTGTATAACTATAGCATGGGTTATTTTTCCCTATATGCATCACCTTGCATTTGTCCACATTAAATTTCATCTGCCATTTTAATGCCCAATTTTCCAGCCTCACAAGGTCTTCCTGCAATTTATCACAATCTGCTTGTGATTTAACTACTCTTTTTCCTGGGTGGTAGCTCCTAATATGGAACCTAACATCGTGTAACTACAGCAACGGTTATTTTTCCCTATATGCAACACCTTGCATTTGTCCACATTAAATTTCATCTGCCATTTGGATGCCCAATCTTCAAGTCTTGCAAGGTCCTCCTGCAATGTATCACAGTCTGCTTGTGATTTAACTACTCTAAATAATTTTGTATCATCTGCAAATTTGATTACCTCACTTGTCGCATTTCTTTCCAGATCATTTATAAAAATATTGAAAAGTAAGGGTCCCAATACAGATCCCTGAGACACTCCACTGCCCACTCCCTTCCACTGAGAAAATTGTCCATTTAATCCTACTCTCTGTTTCCTGTCTTTTAGCCAGTTTGTAATCCACGAAAGGACATCGCCACCTATCCCATGACTTTTTATTTTTCCTAGAAGCCTCTCATGAGGAACTTTGTCAAATGCCTTCTGAAAATCCAAGTACACTACATCTACAGGTTCACCTTTATCTACATGTTTATTAACTCCTTCAAAAAAGTGAAGCAGATTTGTGAAGAAAGACTTGCCTTGGGTAAAGCCATGCTGACTTTGTTCCATTACACTATGTCTTTCTATATGTTCTGTGATTTTGATGTTTAGAATACTTTCCACTATTTTTCCTGGCACTGAAGTCAGGCTAACCGGTTTGTAGTTTCCCGGATCACCCCTGGAGCCCTATTTAAATATGGGGGTTACATTAGCTATCCTCCAGTCTTCAGGTACAATGGATGATTTTAATGACAGGTTACAAATTTTTACTAATAGGTCTGAAATTTCATTTTTTAGTTCCTTCAGAACTCTGGGGTGTATACCATCTGGTCCAGGTGATTTACTACTCTTAAGTTTGTCATGTTCTTAGTCTCCAAAAAATCCACATCCTTTATGACTCATTCAGTTCAATTCCATTTTGGGGAAGAAAAGCCAGACAAAGCAAAGCCAGCTGACCATGGTACAAAGAAGGAGCAGGATCAATTATGTTTCAGCACTTTTTCAACCAGCCAATCACAACTGTTAGCTGCATGGACTAACTTCATCATTTTTGTAGGTGAAAGTGAAATTAAGAGCACTTTGAGTAGCCAGTTACCATTTTGTTTTTAGTCATTCCTCTGTTGAAACTCAGAGAAGGCAGAGATTTAAAATTCCTTGCTTCAAAGTTCAAGCGTTAAAGATTAAAAAATAACACTTCAGATGTAGAGAATAAAACAAGGTATGCTTTAACAGTCACTGTTACTGTATCCTAGCTATGGTGCTAGCAGCAGAAGAAACTAATCTTTCTCAGAAAGTTGCAGTATATCAACAGGATATGGTTGCATTTTTCTATAGCAGACAGGCAGTGTGTGTCATTGTCTGTAAGAAACATACAGAGAGAGATTTTCTCTTGCAGCTTGTTTCTCTTGCAGCTTATGCAGAGTAGCCAGTAACTGTGAGGGGGGGGGGGGTGCAGTTTAATTTCTCTATGTTAAAGAATCAATTGTACTCTGATACTGTGCTAATTTTTCTGTTTATGAGTCTTGCGCTAAGTTTTTAATATACATAGTCAGTAAGCATGCCTTGGGGTGTTGATGCCATTGTACTTGCTGCCTTACTCCTGACTCTCTGACTTTGGATTTTCATGCCATTGTGCTTCCTCTGCTTCAACAGCAACCAAAAAGGGCCCTGACTTTGACAGTTTGGGAAACTAAGTATGGGGGTAACTTGTACAGCACGGCAGTTGCCACCCCCTGATGATACCTTTATGGGGGAGACCTGTATGGCGCGACTGGTGCTATCATAAGTTTGCTGGGCAGACTAGATGGACCATTTTGTCCGTTTCTGCCATCATTTCTATGTTTCTTATGTTTCTATGTAGACCTTACTCTATGCTTTTGGGTATGTGCCCTTGGCCCAATTTTGATGATTTTGGGTTCTCATTCCACTGTTTGTGCTGTTTTGCCCCTCTTTTGGTGCGTAGTAGTTTTCATTCTACTATTTGTGCCACTTTACCCCTCTCATGGTGGCTAGGACTATACATGCCACTGTTGGTGACCTTTTCCCTTTCTTCTAACGGCGGGGATATTTAGGTACTCTTGGTGTATTAGACTGCTGTTGATTCTGCTGCTGATGCCTGCCAGCAAGTTTTATGAACCTTGGATGGAAAATCTCAACGTTAGAGTAAATAATAGGATGCATTGTTCTTCCTGTTGACTTTAATGGAAACAAATGAAATGAGTTACTCAAATGAAGTAAATGAGCTTCTGATCCGAACCAAATGAAACAGGAAATTGAACCAAAAATGCTAAATAAACCAAAGATTTTTTTTTCCATGCACACCCTTAGTTTCAAGTTCAGCATTTAAGCAGAATCAAATACAATGCTCACAGTTCCAAAATCTGGTCTAGGTCTGGTTATGCAGTTTTGTAGTACTTCAGCACTTCACCTCAACAGACACAAACACACTTACTTCTAGATTCAAGAACTCATGGGTCTCACAGTTCATCCTCCCCTAGCCCTTAAATTGCCAGGAACGTTGCATTGTTCCCGGCAATTCAATCAGTTCACAGGAGGCAGGCCTCTTTCAACAGAAAGGAGTCTCTGGAATGAGGGATCATGGGAAAAGTTGATAGATGCATGGAACAGCCTCCCAGTCTCTACCACCTCCCAGTGGAGGTCCTTGTCTCTACCACCTCCCAGTGGAGGTGGTAGAGACAAGGACAGAATCTGAATTCAAGAAAGAATGGTCTTTTTCTGTCATATTTCTTTTTCTAATCTTTTTTGTGAGCCCTGAGGACCAATCCAATTCCTCAGGTCTACAGGTATTGGTTTAGGGCTGTAAGCAATCCTTTCTGGGTTGCTCACTTCACTTTCTCAGAGTCACTCCATAGTTAAGGGAAGAGCTCCAGCCTCTTACACCATTAATTTGCCAGATCGAAGCCAGCCAGAACTTTTTCTTTGCCCTAACATACATACAGAATGTCATAGGAAAATTATGAGAAAATTAAACCAAAATTCTGACAAGCGCTTTGCCCAGGTTTTTGCTGTCAGATAAAAGGGGTACATTTTAAGAAACAGCGCACACGTACTTTTGTTTGCGCACCAGGCACAAACAAAAGTACGCTGGATTTTATAAGATACGCGTGTAGACGCGTGTATCTTATAAAATCCGGGGTCGGCGCGCGCAAGGGGGTGCACATTTGTGCACCTTGCGCGCGCCGAGCCCTGCGCGCGCTGCCCATTCCCTCCGAGGCCGCTCCGAAATCGGAGCGGCCTCGAAGGGAACTTTCCTTCCACCCACCCGCACCTTCCCCTCCCTTCCCCTATATAATCCACCCCCGGCCCTATCTAACCCCCCCCCCCCCCACCTTTATTCTAAAAGTTACTCCTGCCTCCGGCAAGCATAACTCGCGCACGCCAGCGGACTGCTTTCGTGTCATCTCCCGACCCGGGGGCTGTTTTGGAGGCCTCAGCCGCGCCCCCAGAACACCCCCGGGCTGGCACCTCGCCCCCCGACATGCCCCCAGGAACGCCCCAATCATCGCGCCGCCCACCTGACATGCCCCCGACATGCCCCCCTACTGAAGCCCCGGGACTTACGCGTGCCCGGGGCTTGCACGTGCCACCGAGCCTATGCAAAATAGGCTCGGCGCGCACAGGGGTTTTTTTAAAGGGTTACGCACGTACCTTATGCGCATACCCCTTTTAAAATCTGGCCCAAAATGTGTGAAATTTCTAATAATAATTTTCTGTTATCTCACCCTCCTTTTCCACACAGAGCTTTAAGTTTTGCAAAATAACTCAGCAGTAAGCATATTTGTCCATTGTTTACAGACCTTGAACCTTTTCAAAACCATAATGGGCATGATAAATATAACATCAACCTGTATGAATTTACCAGGAAATATGCATAATGGGGCAAATTTTCAAAGGGTTAATTGGGATTAGGGCTGGTGCAAGGCTATTAGGTGTCCTAGTCACTTTCTGCCTTGCACCTGTCCCTCGCCCCGCCCGGGCTCGCACACTCTCTCCCACTCCGCACGGAGAAAGCTGTCAGTGCCTGTGAGGGAGAGAGAAGCATTGGGTCGGTTGAGGGCGGATGGGTCGCTCGTCGGTTGTCACTACCGTGGCTGCTGCCCCTGAGACCCTGGCACCCTAGGCCCCCACCTAGTTTGCCTAGTGCTTTCATCAACCCTGATTGGGATCTATATGTGTAATGTAAGGAATTACATTGGAGGAGTGGATGGACCCACATAAGTTGCCTGAAAGCATGCATGTACCTTCACAATGTGCCTTTGTTGAACTGTGTTAAAAAAATGCACTCTGGAGCAAGCTCTGCTTGTACATTCTGGGAGCAATTTTGGAACATTGCACATAAGTTGGTAGGCAAATTACCTTCTCTAAGTTTTAGAAATGTATGTCATGTTCCTACAGTTCCTACAGTTCACAGTTCTACTACTTATCACTTCAATAGTGCTACGTGATGTACTGCACAGGGCTATACAGAAACATATAAGAGACAGTCCCTGCTCAATAGAGCTTACAATCTAATTAAGGCAAACCTACAGGGCAAAAGAGAGTTTGGGAATGTCTTTTGTTATGAAAACGGTTAAAATTTAATAAGGCTGTGGGGGCTGACCTGTGAAAGAGGAGGCAAGGGACGTTGTTTCTAAGGCGAGGAGACTTCTCTCCCTGCAGAAAGAGTTTAAGAACTGACTCATTGGTCCAGGCGAGGAGGAGGGGCGTGCATCACTTCCGCCCTGCACCGAGATGCTGCCAATAAAAACAGGCCTGCAGCGGCGCGCAGCTGAAGCCAGCGCGCTGCCTAAGCCGTGCGCGCCAAAGGGGCACGCGGCTTTGGTTTGAAATCTCTCTGAGAAGTTGTATGAATTGATATTTCCTTTAATATATTTGGTCTCCCAAAACAGTCAGCCCTCACTGAGAGATCATTTGTAATATTAGAAAGGAGACAGTAAGCAGAACTCTAATATTTCGTCTAATTTTGGATATTTCCACTGAATTTAAATGCCGCATACGAAGAGGAAGGGGAAGGTGAAGGAGGGAACCTCAATCCCAAATCAGCCTTCCCCGGGTCAGATGACAATTAAAGAGTTCTACCCACGGTGGGGACTGTCCCAGGAGAGTCGACTGGGTTAATGGATCAGGAGCAGAATCCAGAACCCCTCGCAGAAACATCTCTGAACCCTGGGGCTCCTGAGACTCCCTCTCCCCCTGCCCATGATAGAACAGCTGGACCTGCAGATCCCCTGAGACCGATGTTGTCCCAGTTGGGGGAAGCTATCGAGGGAGGTGCGACTGTTACAATGCATGGACAGCTTCAAGGCGAGAGAGTTTTGTCCGTCTTGAAAGAAATTAACATCGGGACTTTGAGTGGAACAGGCAGTTCTCTGCAACTGTCCATGGAAGGGGAAAATAAAACAGATATGGGTAGATTAGAAAATATGTCTCAGAGGGTTCTGGTAGTTATTAGGGATGTGAATCGTTTTTTGATGATTTAAAATATTGTCCAATATTTTTTAAATTGTCAAAAATCATTAAAGAGTGCGATACAATAGAAATTCCCCTGATTTATCGTGAAAAATCGTTAATTGGGTTTGTGTCCACTAACGGGAGTTATTTGGGGGGAGGGCGGGAAAACCGGCACACCAAAACAACCCCTAAACCCACCCCAACCCTTTAAAACTAATCCCTTACCTTCCCTCACCCTCTCAACCCCCCCCCCAAAATGTTTTAAAATCACCTGGTGGTCCAGTGGGAGCCCCGGGACTGATCACCTGCTCTCGGGCCGTCGGCTGCCACTAATAAAAATGGCGCCAGTGGCCCTTTGCCCTTACCATGTGACAGGGTATCCGTGCCATTGGCCGGCCCCTGTCACATGGTAGGAGCACTGGATGGCCGGCACCATTTTTAAAGATGACGCCGGCCATCCAGTGCTCCTACCATGTGACAGGGGCCGGCCAATGGCACGGATACCCTGTCACATGGTAAGGGCAAAGGGCCATCGGCGCCATTTTTATTAGCGCAGCCGATGGCCCGAGAGCGGGAGATTGCTCCCCGCACCACCAGGTAATTTTAAAACGTTTTTGGGGGAGTCGGGAGGGTGGGGGAGGCTAAGGGGTCAGTTTTAAAGGGTCAGGGTGGGTTTTTTGTTTATCGGATCGGGCGCAGCCGATAAACAAAAAACCAATGGGGCCGGACGATAAAAATTATAAGATTTGAATCGGAACCGGAACCGAACTGATTCCAGTTCCGATTCACATCTCTAGTAGTTATACCGGAGGTTACATTGTTGAAAAAAACCAGATGTTGTGACTTTAGATGTATATGGAATGCAGTATCTGTATTTGAGAAAACAATAATTTATTTGACTCAGCATTTCAAGGATTTCAAGATCAGTCCACAGTTGTGAATCCGGTAGTATTATCTATTTCATGTAAGATACAGGAATTAGACTCCCAAGTAGTACAGATGAAAGAAATACAGGTTGGCCTGATTCAGGGGGATTCTAAAACAGATAAAAGAATTGAAAATCTGGAAAATAGCCTCAGATATAATAATCCGAGAATGATACATTTTCCTAAGTGTAAACTTAGTTCTCCCAAAGAACAATTAAATAAATATCTATGGGAAGTGTTATCGTTCTCCTCTACTAATTTACCTTTAATAACGAAAGTTTATTTTCTACCTGAAGTAGTTAAAAGAGGAGACAGGGAAGTGGATAGAGAAATTCCTAAGCAAAATTTGGTGACATTATCCCCTTTAGAGGATCTATCAGGGTTTTTAGAGACCTCTCAAGAAGAGCAGATAGAGAGAAGGGGAATATTATTGGTAACATTCACCACACCAGTGGAAAGAGATAATGTCCTAAGAATTTTCCTTAGGAATAAGGAATAAATTGTACCTGGGAGAAAAGATATGGGTATATCCAGATATTGTTAGATCGACACAACTACGTAGAAAGAAATGTTTGAATTTATGTTCTAGAGCCCATGCTTTAGGTGCACAAATCTTAATAAAATTTTCCTGTAAATGTATTTTAACAATAGTCAATGTACGGTATGTATGTTACGAGCACGCGCGGGCACGGTCGTCTCGGGCGGGTGGTGAGCCCTTGGGCCACGGCAGGACCCCAGGAGGAGCCCGAAGCCACACCGTGGGAGGTGAGCTGAGCAGGCATGGTGAGCGAGGCAGGCAGGAACAGAAGCAGGGAGTCCGACCCTCAGCCGGACCTGCATGCCCATGGTAGCCAACACGGGGAAGTTGACTAATGAACGGTCCTCCGACTGTTCCCGGCCCTTTCGGACCTGCCGCAGGGAACGGCAATGGGCAGCAGGCCGGACAGAGGCGAGGGCAGACAGAGTCCTTAAACAGAAGACATCAGACGGGGCAGAAGCAGGCTGAAGCAAGACGGAGACATCAGGACAAGGGCTGAAGCGAGACACAGGAAAGATCCAGGCGAGCAGGAACTCCGATGCTGGGATACTCACATCCGAAGCCCCTTCGGCTGGCAGAAGCTCAAGAGCCCGTGGGATGAATCCCTCCTGTTGGCCACTCCAGGGCCCAACAGGACAGAAGGCTCAGGAACCAGACGAGGATGTAGGTCAAGGCAGAGACAGGAAGACATCCGGGCAAGGGCTGAAGCAGACACTGTAGACAAGGCTGGACGGAAACATGGCACTGTCCATCAGGGCGCCCTACTCAGCCCACCCGTGGGACTGAGTCGCGGACCACCCTGTCCCAGACGCGCCCTACACAGCCCAGGAAGGCTGGTCGCGGACCACGCTGAGAAGGAGGGTGCAGGGAAACTCCAGGCGAACAGGAACTCCGATGCTGGGATACTCACATCCGAAGTCCTTACGGCTGGCAGGCACAGGAACAAACATCTAGGCAGAGACACTGGACAGGGATCCATCAAAGCATATGATGATCACGGAAGACCTGGATCAGCAAGGATACAGACGACTGTAGGACCTGATCCCAAGGCCTGGACTGGAACAGACATCAAGACAGGACAGGGATCCATCAAAGCATATGTGATCACAGAAGACCTGGATCAGCAAGGATACAGACGACTGTAGGACCTGATCCAAAGGCCCTTTGCAAGTGAACAGAAAGTCCTTAAATACTGGAGGTAGAAGGCAACTCCCTGGGAGGAGCTTGCCAGGACCGCCCACCGCTGGTCCTATAAGTCAGGTGGAGAGCTGCGGGCCAGCCCCTAGGAGAAGGGCGTCGCCAAACAGGAAGTCCAAACGCTGAGGCTTGCAAGCCACAGGCATGCCTCAGGAGCAGCTAGGCCTCTCAGGCCCTGGAGCAAGTCCTGGATGATGCGCAGGCGAGGCCCTGGCTTCAGAGCGGCCTCCAGAGAAAGGTAAGAGACCTCCTGTAGCGCAGCAGCAGGGGGGATCGCAACAATGTATTCATGGAGCCAGAGCAGTTAGAAAATTTTCTGATTTCTAAAGAAGGATCAACCTAATATCTGTGGTAACTTAGGAATTTAGTATTATTCTCACCACTTTCTATTTATTGTAAAAGTATTGATGGAACGATATTATGCTCCTTTATTTCTTTATTATGATCTCCCAGATTTCATGGTAATACATAATGTTATAGCATAATAATTAGGGTTTGGGTTATGATGTTAATTTACCTTTATAATTGTATTGAATATGCTATACCTGATGGTAAGGTAAGAAATCCTTATTTGTACTGTTCTGAAAACCAATAAAGAGATAATATTAAAAAAAAAAAATTAATAAGGATGTAAGATTTAAAAGCAGCCTCAAAAAGGTGGGGTTTTAGAGGAATCATGATTCACCAGCTCAGGAAATCATCTCCTAGCATATGTTGTAGCCAGGTGGAAAGATTTGAGTCAGGAGCTGGCAATGGGGGAGAAGAGCACAGAGAGGAGTGACTTGTCTGATGATCACATGAGAAGAGGTATAGGGAGAAATAAGAGAGGAGAGGCAGTGAGGAGCTGCAGAGTGAAGGCTCTTGCAGGTAAGAAGAGCTTGAACTGTATATGGAAACAGATAGGGAGCCAAATTAGTGTCTTGAGAAGAGGGGTTATATGGGTGTAGTGATTCTGGCAAAAGATAATATAGTTGAATTTTACCTAACTCAAGTACTTTATGCCATTATTCAGCACCTCTTAAATTTATTTACATATTTCTAGCCATAGAACAAGCCCACATTCAAACACAATATGGGGTAGATTTTAAAAGAAGCGCGAGCGGCCTACATGTGTGCGTGCTAACTGGCGCGTGCACATGTACGCTTGATTTTATAACTTGCGCGCACAGGTGCGAGCATGTTATAAAATCGGGGATCGGCACACACAAGGGGGTGCACAATTATGCAACTTACATGCGCCGAGCCGCACTGCCTTCCCCCATTCCCCCTAACCTGACATTCCCACCCCTTCCCCTAACCTTTCCCCCCCCTAGCCCTACTAGTCTAAACCCCCCAAAATTATTATCTTACCTTTTGCGCGCACCGGCCACCTGCCGACGCATGAACCCAAGCACAGCGGCAAATGGCCTCTGTGTCTGGAGCCTCTGACCCCACTTCTGCCCATGCCCTACCCACGCTCCACCCCCTTCCAGCCCCTTTAGTAAAGCCCCGGGACTTACATGCATCCCAGGGCTTTATATGCATCACCGGGCTTTTTGAAAATAGGCCCGGCGAGCGAACCCTTTTAAAAATCCGGCCCTATATGCTGATACTTGAAATTCATCTGATTGAATGAGGAATGAAAAGTATGCACAATTTTAAAGTTAGGTGTCCTGTTGAAAATTTACCCTTCTTTATAATCATTCAAGAAATCATAGAAAACTTGATTTCCCTACAAAATTAATACACTTCAATTTTATTAGGAATTATTTACACTGGTGCTATAGGAGGAACATCTTATGCACCTCACAGTAGTGTCCGGCATCCTTTTCCATATACGCATACATGAACAGTTTACGTATAAAATAATTTCAGTCTGTGAAAAATAATATAGGTAAAATTCTGCAGCCAGGTATATATGCACATAAAACTACACTGCATCATTCTGCACAATGAGCAATTTGGTTTGGAGAAGTAGAATATAAATGGATTTTTTAAAAAAGCAATTAAATAAATTAAAACTCCAAGGATAGAAAACTTACTGCTAATTTCATGCAGCCAGGAATTTTTGTCTGTGCAAATTGTTCATGTATGCACACATGAAAAAGGACAGAAAGAGAAGAGGAGGAGCTAGCAGCTGGAGTACATATACCTACACATGTACAGACACACACACACAGACACCAGCAACAGGTGGAACAAAAAAACCCACAAAGGTAACTGCAACACAAAACCCTGTCCCAGTACTCACATATTCCTTGGTGACTGGAGTACAAACACACACACACACCCTACCAACATGCTCACATTTTGCCACCAATATCTGGTAGGAATGTGCAGGGAAAAATAATTCATTTTCGTTTTTTGGTTGGATTTAGGGAAATTTTTTCCACACGAATTTTGGTTCGTAGATTGCTTGATTCGTTTGATTCATGTGAAAAAAACAAATCAAGCAATTTTAAAAAAGCCAAAAAACAAAAAACTAGGCCTACCTCTCACCCCCTCTGGAAAAATGCCAGAGCCAGGATGCCACCCAGCCCCCACTTATCCGCCAGCAGCGACTAGACCGAAGCCTTGGACTTGCATAGAATGATGCTGCAGTAGGTCACTGAGGCCTCCGCCTACTCTACCTTAGCCTTCACCAGAGTCCAAACCCAGGCCTGATGCCACAGCCCAGCCTAGAGGCCAGGTCCTGATGCTGTGCACATGTCCTAGGCTAGGCCCTGGACCCAGGCCCGAAGCCACAACCCGCCCTGAAGTCAGAGTCCTGATCCTGGGGCCATGGCCTGGACCCAGGCCCGATGCTGCAAGTCAACCTGGATGCCTGGTCCTGATACCGGAGCCTTGGCTAAGACCAGGGCCCAAACCCAGGTCTGATGCCATGACCCAGCCTGGCCAGCTTCAGACACCAGGGCCTAGGCCAGGACCCAGGCCCAAAGCCATGACCCAGCCCAAAAGCCAGGTCCCGAGCCCAGGCCCGATGCTGGAGGTTGGGTGCCAACACTGGGGTCTAGGCCCAGACCCAGGCCCGACACTGCAACCTGACCCGAAGACCAGGTCCCAATGCCAGGGCCTTGTCCCAACACCAGGGCCTTGGCCAGGAGGTCGAGTCATGATGCCTGGGCCTCAGCCTAGAGTCAGGCCCTACCCTCAGTGTCCAGGCCTGGGAGCTCTGTGGTCCATCATCTTCTCTCTTCAGCTCTTCAATGCCAAATGATGGCATCTGCTGGGGTCGCACTAGAGTTAATTAACTCCGGCGTATTCACCCCAATGGACGGCGTCATTTTGATGTATGGCACCATCTGCTGGTGTGAATACACCAGAGTATATTAACTCCTGCTTTTGGCCTCGGCCTATGTCCTAGTGTGATGCTGGCACCTCGGCCTAGGTTCGTTTCATTTGGGGTCCCCCATATACACACATTCCCCACACTCCCAGCACACATACATTCCCTTTCTAGTGGCTGGAGTACACTTACACTCACACCCAGCTCTCCTCACACACACACACACACACACACACACACACACACCTATGGCTCAAAATAGATCTGGCTCATGCTTCAGAAAAAAAGAAGGCAACCCAATGCACCATTGCTCTCCTCTTCCAGCAGGCAGAATGAGGAAGAGAAGATGAGGAGAGGCTGGGGGTTTAGCTGGAATGTCAAGGAGTGATAAGGAGGAGATCAGAGTGAGATTTTCTTGTTGGGGTGAGTGGGGAGTAGGGATGATAATTGTTAAAAATAACTTTGGATAGTGCAGTTTAGTGTATTGCTTGATTAATTTCTTATAGTTGTAAACCAATGTGATTTTCTCTTCTCCATGGAACTGACCTTTCCAATCTTGTTTATGATAGCTCTCGAAAGAAGAAATATCTCATTTAATAAAAATCAATACTGGCTCCGAACCCTTTCCTGCAGTAGCAATGCTTCAGAAGCATGCATGTGGAGACTTGCTTCTGTGATGAAGAATCATGTTCTGTGACTGGCAAACTTGCTTACACCCTGCCTGATAGCAAACAAAGAGAAAAAGGGAAACTGTATATTCTTTTAATATCACCAAAATGCAACTGGGTAAACTGAAGCATAGGTAGACAATGTGATTAACTTGCACATCAGAAACCAAAATTATAATCCAAAATTTCTAGGCATTCCAGTGACTATAAACCCTCTGCCCTAACCACACATTTTACATAAAGATATCCTCTTGAGGCCATATGATTATGTTGGACCTAATGAGGCATTTTCTCCTTTCTAAATCCTGTGCAAATTGAAAGAGTTACCATTGAAAACAATATTTATAATAATATGTTTGTGAATAAATGATATTGCACCATTTTAGAATATCATTGTCATTTTTCATGCTTGGTTAACAACTTTGACTTTTCCATTCATTATATTTTGAGTTGGTTGAAAAAATTAGGTTCTGCACAATAAATTTAAAAAAAAAAATCACACTCCTGGAATGTTCTTTGCATCAAAGAGTACTTCTCAAGGAGTGGAAAATGACCCAGCTATCACAGCTGGGCCATGCCTTCTGATTCTGAGAAATACAGAATTATTTTAAATTAGCAAAGCAATGAAAATTTTTACATTTTTAATACAGAGAAATAATTAGGCTTCAGAAAGCAAACTAAAAAATAAATATTTGCATGTCAAAATGTGCAAGTTTAAGAGTACCCTTCTGCATAGATTCTCTGAGAAAGATAAACGGTGGAGGAGAATATGAAAGAAGAATGTCAGCCAAATAGCAGTTTCCTGCTAAAACCTACTGCACTAACAGCTGGTTCTGTTTTAAGAAGCACTTGCTTTCTCTCATAATCCTCTTTTTGTTTAATCAGCAAAAACAGCCATACTTATGGCATTCTAGCCTTATTTCATCTCTTTGTTTCAGCTTTAAGGTTAAATGGAATATTGTGTTGTATATGTATAGTAATAACACAAATACAAAACACTTATGCCAGTAGAATTAAAACAAGCATATTGTGAACCAGATGTGTCCAACAATTTTCCCTAGTTATCCACAACTACATCTGGCTCTTCAATAATTTGTAAAACACACACACACATGAAAAAACAAATGCTTGCATAACTGAGTTATAACTTGGGGACTGCATCTAACCTCAAAATTATATTTAATGTAGGATTGCAATTATTTATGTCATAGATAAAAATGTAAGGATGTAATTCAAAAAAGAAGGCACAGCCTTTGTCCATCTTGTTGCCCATTAACCAAAGATCAGAGTTATGAAAAGTGAGACTAAGGAACTACTGTGCTGTCCTCAGGCTTTAATAGTTAAGATATAGCTCTCGCGGGTATTACTAAATCAGAAAAAGAGACTTATCCCAGCCTATCACCATAACATTGAAAATCAAAATCATTGCATTTAGACAGTCAAGCAGTCCATTTGGTTGGACATCTCTGCCTGTTGCATAACTCTTGAAGTGTACTCTCAAAACAGTCGGATAGGTGTCTTTATACCAAAACATAAAGCAGAGTGACAATTTCTTGAACTGCCCAATTGTTTAGCTTTTAGCGTGCCCATTGGGGCTCTTTAGATTGGAATAAGGACTCATATGCAGGACAATGAAGGCATCTGGCTGGCTGTTTGAAAGAAAGGATTGCAATTAATCAATGAAATGTCATTCCTTTAAATGTATTTAACTTTCCACATGTATTTGCATTTCTGTGTCTATAGGGAAAAAGCTTCGTAAATCAGGATCTATGACAATAATAGAGGAAAAATAAGTTTACTTCACATGTCCAAGCATTCACGATGCATCGCCAAGCAATTCCAAATCATAAAGATAGCAACAGATGCTAATAATATAAACTTAATTGCTCAAATGGAGCACTGTTTTCAAAATGGTTTAATCTATTTTACGTTTGCAGGCAAAACTTTGAAGAATGGATCCTCTTAAAATTTAACAGGCAAATGTCAAGCCTATTTACAAAACACCACAAAAATCCTAACATGTTTTGTGGTTCCAAGTGCTTCCTAAGGAGTGGCCTCAAAAGTCTATTATCAGAGTCTCTGGTTTCCTGTGGCAGATTTTTCAAGATTCTGTGGCAAGTGTTAGCAAATTCTGTGGCAGATTTTTCAAAATCCTGCAGCAATTATGTGGAAAAATTCTTTGTATAATTTTTCCTAAAGTTTCACATATTTGACTATACAAAAAAGTTAATTTTTCATTGAAAACTGTTCTTAAATACTATATACAAATAAAAATGAACAACAAAAAAACAATTTATCGAGTTCAGACATATAGGGGTAGATTTTAATAAAGTACACCCACGCGTACTTTTGTTCACGCACCAGGCGCGAACAAGAGTATGCTGGATTTTAATAGATACGCACGTAGCCGCGTGTATCCTCTAAAATCCGGGGTCGGCGCGTGCAAGGCTGTGCAAAATCGGCAGTCTGCGTGCGCCGAGTCGCGCAACCTGCCTCCATTTCCTTCCACCCCTCGCACCTTCCCCTCCCTTTCCCTACCTAACCCACCCCACCAGCCCTATCTAAATCCCCCCTACCTTTGTTGGACAAAATACGCTTGCCTGAGGCAGGCATAACTTGCGCGCGCTGGGCCAGCCGCTGGTGCGCGATTCCCCGGCCCGGGAGCAGTTACGGAGGCCTCGGCCATGCCCCCAAAATGCCCCCGGGCCAGAACCACACCCACGGCCCCGCCCCCAAATGGCACCCCGCTGCGACACGCCCCCGACACCCCCCCCCCCCCAGGAAATCCCCGGGACTTACGCACATCCCGGGGCTTGCGCGTGCCGCCAAGCCTATTCAACATAGGCTCGGCATGCGCAGGGGGAGGTTGGGGCAGGTTTTCGGGGGGTACGCACGTAACTTACGCACGTATCCCTTTGAAAATCTGCCCCATTAGTTGCAAACTTTGAAATAGTGCAAGCATCCTTTTATATTTTCTTCAGAAAGCTTTTGCTGTCTTTCCAAGTATATGAGCTTATGTATGCTAAAAATGCCCTCAAAATCGGTTTGTCATGATGTTAGTTACACAGAAAGATAATGTGCACATGTTGGACACATGGTAACTGATACCAAAAGGGTTTGAATTACCACAAGTTGAGACTTGTCCACAGTAGTGTCATCATCAAGACTGCTATGAATTTAAATTAATGCCCTCTCTGCCAGCTGTGCGACACCAATAGTTGCAGACTTGCAAAAACACATCCAGATCTTTGTAAATAGTATATCATTGGCCACATATGCAGATGCCGTGATTTTAGTATAAATATGAAATTCTTCTAAAGGGAGATCACTCCATCCAGGAATTACAACAAAATAATATTTCATTTGATCTCACAGATCTTTGAGGGATCAAACATTCTGACTGCTTTCTTTGTCTACTCAAACTTCACCTCTCCCCTCTTGTTCCAGACAACAGAAGGAAAGAGGCTAGATTAGGGAATAGAATGCCTCTCATCTGCTAAAACCTCAGCTTCATCCCTACCCCCCTCTTGTTCCCTGCAGGCTGTTTACAAGGAGAGAAGTGAGGCTGGAGTAGGAGCAGAGCAAGCTGAGACTGAGGAAAGGTATCCTATAGCTTTCTTCAAAAGATTGAATTAGCAGGAGGGAAAGCTTCAGGTATATGTTGGTTCTGTGGCAGGTTGTCAATTATATGTCAACAAGCTAACTATACGGTTTCTCCCGTGGCCACTCAATCATGGGAGGTTAGGACACTGAATATTATCATAAAATATTTTGGGACTTCTGTAGTGCTTTGTAAGCCTACTTTATGTGTTCCTTTAAAAATGTTAATATGTCATTAATAAAGTTTGCTTTTAGCATCTGTTGCTGTCTCCTTCATTAAACATGACCACCTCTACAAGAATTATTATGGGATTTTGGATGGTGATTTTTCAGTCATCTCCATTTTGGTTAGCATTAAAATGTGCTCACATTTAAGATCACCGGTTCAAACAAAACAGAAAAAGGGATTCTGCATTTTGGGAGTTTCTTTCTCTGCATATTTATTTATTTAATAAAAAAAAAATTTTTTATAAACCCCAAAACTTCTGTATTGCTAACTCCAGAAAATCATAGCGGTTTACAATATAACATACATAATAAAAATGGAAATCATAAAAACATAAAACATCAACAAACAAAATGACAAAACATGTACTCCATTTTCTTGCAGCTGGTTTTAGCTGCTGGTTTCATCTCTTTTTCTTACTCCTTAAATTCCTTCTTAAATAACCAAGTTTTTAGAATTTTTCTATAGTTGTTGATAAGTGATGTAACCAATAACTGCTTTGACATAAAATTCCACAACATTGGTCTTGCTATGGAAAACAATCGATCCCTAATTTCTTCAACATGTGCCTGAAGCATTGATGGAACTTCTATGAAGCCTTTATCCTGAGATTGTAATGATCTTGATGGTGTGTATATCCATAATAAAGTTCCTAGCCAAGGTACTTTTTAGTAACTAATTAATATGTGCATCAGAATTAAAACTTTATACTTTATCCTTGATTTTATTGGCAACCAGTGTAGTGATGCCAGAACTCGTGTAATGTGGTCATACTTTCTTTTACCAGAAAGCATCCACGCCACGGTGTTCTGTAATAGCTGTAAAGATTGTAATGTGGAATTTTGAATACCTAAAATGTGCGTTTTTATGGAAAGGCTAGATTCTAATAGTACCCCCAAACCATGGATGATGGAAGATATTAACATTTGTTTTTAAGTTCTTGACTGGGTCTTTTGCTCATGAGGGTCTGATAATTTCAGTCTATGGGGGTCATTCTCTAACGCTATCGTGTGTGATAGCTAGCTCGGGGCAGAGTTGGGGCGGCACCGGGGCCGACGCTGCAAACACATCGCTGGTGGCGAAAGGTAAGATTCCTTATCGCCGACAGTTTCACGCAGAATAACTACACCTTTTAAGGTGTAGTTATTCGGTTCAAAAGCCAGCAGTGATCGCACCATGGAGGTGCGATCACTGCCGGTTATCGCAGGACTGCCTCCTGCTTCGCCCCACGTTACCGCCGAATTCTCTAAGGTCTGTGACCTTAGAAAATCCAGGCCTTAGTGAGATTAAGTGCTAAATGGTTATGCAACATCCATTTGCTAACTGCTTCTATGTATACTTCAAGTATTCCATTGTAGAGGAAAGGGAATTTTCATTGGAATGAGAAATTGGACAATCTCAGCATAAACAGCAAATTTTAGATCCAACCCATTGAGCAAGTTACACAGAGGAATCAAGAAGATGTTGAAAAGGATGGCAGATAATGCCGAGCCTTGCGGGACACCTGTATGAATTTGGTTCTAGTCGATGTTTTTTCACCAATGCATATCTGCTGTGATCTATTAATCAAATATGATTCAAACCATTTGAGAACTATACCATTGAGTCTCAGCTCTCTCAAACAACAGATCAGTATTTTATGGTTTACTGAATCAAATGCATCTGTGACATCTAACAGCACCAGGAGATAATCTTGGCCATTGTCAAATCATTGCCAGATTGTATCAAAAAGCAATAACAGAAGGGTTTCCCTATTGCTGTTTTTTCCAAAACCAAATTGGTTTTCATAAAGCAGAGAGAATTCTTCCAAATACTCTGTCAGTTGAGAGAGAACTAGGGACTCAGTGGTTTATATAGAGAAAATCTCCTTTCTATTTTGCAAGTAATCAAACTAGCCCTATTAAAGTGGATAACCCTTCCAGTTATCACTACTAGACCACATTAATTTGATCAAGATAAAATACCTGGCAAGGCTTTCATTTAGTCTTCCAAATTACAAATTATGGTACAGACAGGAGGAATTTATAAATATCTTAGCAAATAGAAAAATGTAGGATTAACTTGAACAAATTTAATCTAATTAAGAAATCTGGAAGACTATCACTTCTCAATTAGAAATTGTAAAATTATGCCATACACCAAAACTACCTCAAACTTGATAATGTTTCTCCAGTGTGAAAACAGAGAAAACTAGGGGTGCAGATATTCTTTTTTTTTTAATTTTAATGTTTTTTTCATTTTGTTTTACTTTTTATTTGTTCTTTCATTTCATTTCGTTTCTTTAAAATGTAAAACAAAAGAAAAAGGTTTTGTGTCCACAGTCAAAAACCACTCCTGGGTCCTCACCTGTTCTCCCTTTACCCTCAGACCCTCTTTCCCTGTAATTAGAAATTTCTTCACAGGTTAGGAGTAATCTCTGGTTGCTCTTGCCATGCTGCTGCTGCTATTGGAAATGATGCCCTATTCACTAACCAACCTCGTTTCCTTAATATAACCAATCTTCAACCTACAATTTAATTACAATTAATTTAATTAGAAGGGGTGTATAGGTGGCATGGCACACTGATTTTGGAAGTAGGTAGGGGAAATGCCACACCAGGAGGACATCAAGGGAGATTATATGATGGATCTAAGATAAATAAGTAGTTATAGGGATGGATTAAAGAAATACATTAAATCAGGAAAACGTTGAACTAGTTTATAAAATTATTGGGAAATTACAAGATTGGGGTTAAATCGGCAAAAAATCATGAGATCGCGGCAAAATTAAGTAAAAAAGTCAGCAGTAAAGCTCAATGTGGCTAGGGAGTTGACAAACAAGTTCACAAGACTATTGGAGAAAATCGCAAGATCGTGGCACAATCGAGAAAATTAAAGTGGTTGTAAGTCATGTATACATGAAACATTTTTTATACACTAGCAATCAAGAATTCAACACGCTTGCCGCAAAGAAAACAGGGGGGTATATGAAAGAAAAAAGCAGGTCTCCATCAGGTCCGATATTAATCATGAAGGACTCCCTGACAAGATTAGTTAAGTTAGAAATTGCTTTAATTCAAAAGGCCCAGCCCTTTGTGGGCATAAAGATGAAACCAAACGTGGTGGGAAACTCACATATAGGCAAAATCCGGTGCAATACAGCCAAAAAACATCAGAGAAATAGCAGCAGGAGAGTAGTTCTCTATCATGTCCGCTGCATAGTAGAACAAGGCAACACCGGATAAAGGAGGTCCTCCATCAGGTCCGATGAAAGAAAATTTTCCCCGATCAGGATAGCTAGGTATTTTTTTGATCAAAATCAGTAAATGTAATGGATTTAAAAACCAAAGTAAGGCTAGAAATGCAAATAGGTGTAAGAGAAGAAACACAAAAGAAAAATAAAACAACATCGAGTGAAGGCATGAAATCACATGACCAAGGGGCACCCTAGGGTGCTAGCACCCTGGTCTCCAAGGAGACAAATGGGATTGGTCCAAAAGTGGGGGAAGAGGGCTATATAAGCGGTTGAATAGGGAGAGATGCCAGATTAACACATGAAGGCGCCGCTCACATTAAAAGGTTCTACACGTGGAAAAAGTAAGTGCTATAAACCTGGGCAGTGGGTTATACATTTTGCTTTAGATTAGACAAGAATTGTTTTAAAATGTTTTAAAAGCAGTTATGTACTTTTTCGATGGTGGACCCATAATTTGGACACAATAGAAGACATTTCCCCGAGGCCCCTGAAACAGGCAGAGTGCTGCCGAAACATGGCCATTGTCGGGCGAGCGGCACTGAACCCATCAATAGCGGTAGCAATCAGCATTTAGAAGATAAGATAAGTACCTGATTAAGGACTTGTACAAGTGAATGGTGGGTCAGTTCGCACATCGGGAAATGAATGCACAAACAATTTAAAAATTGTCAATTGTAAGTTAAAGTTTGAAAAAGGAAATAAAACAATAAAATACGGGAGCTAAACAGGCCAGCCACAGAGTGGTTGGTCTGTCAACAGCAACCGCACAAAAAAACCACGTACCAAGGGGTTTCCTTGTCACTTGTAGGTTGAAGATTGGAAATGATGCCAGCAAACAGGGAGAGTCATTTATCATTAAGGCCCTAACGCATATGTTAAATAGTTCATGTTTATTTATGCCCTCAATAAAATGTAGCAGATTGGTGATACAAGACTTCCTTTGGCTAAATTCATGTTGGATTTGTCCCATTAAACTATGCCTATTTATATGTTCAATAATTTTGTTTCTTTTTTTATAGAGAATTTTCAAATACAAACCAAGATGAATCTTGTAAAGAAATACATTAGAAAACTTGAAAGTAACAATATTAAGGAAAATACACATATGAACATTAGTTCACAACATCTGGGAGCTACATAGATGAAGGAAACACATTTAAAGAAATAATAACATCCTACCCTGGCACTAATGATTAGCTAAAATAACACTTAAAGGGTCAATCTCTAAGAAAAAGTGCTGGATCCGGGGAAGAAGAACTTATCGGAGCATTAAGTAATTGCCTCTGAGAAATAACGGTGGTCAAATGTTGAAGGTCAAAAAACATATATTTTGCCCCCTTGTAGTTTGACCACACATTTGCAAGGAAAATTGAGCCAAAAAAGGGCTCCAAGTTGCAATACCCCAGGTCTCAGAAGCAAGAATCTCTTCCTTCTCTGCTGTGTTATCTTTGCAACATCTGGAAAAATATTAACCCGGCACTCCAAAAATGGCATCAGTCTGATACGAAAAAAATAATTCATGATCAAATCTCTGAGTCCACAACAAAAGTTACTACCAGTGTTGAAGGAACTACATCTTCTGAAACAGAACCTTCCAAATAGTGAGATTCAAGTCGTCTAAAGATACTTGTAATCCTGGATCAGGATGTGGAACTTTCTTGACTTGCAGTAAATAGCAATAGGAGGTAAAATATTCTCAGAAATCTTTAAAACTTCTGAAAACATCTCTGAAGCATTTGTATGGGAGAAATTAACCTCTGCTTAGGAAAATTGATTAATCTTATATTTCTAGATCTAAATGCATTTTCCAAATATTCCATTTTATTTTGCAAAACTAGATGTCCTTTAGACAATGCCCCAGCATTTTCTTGTAGAGAAGTAATCTCAGGTTGTAGTAATCCGAGGTTGAACCCCTTGAAATTTCACTGAGAGTTCATAAAGTTCCTGTCATTAATTTTGAAGAAATTCAGTGAAGTCTTTTTGAGAAATGGCATACTGTCCTACATATAATGAAAGTTTAGTAATCACATCACAGATAGAGTCCAAGGATATAATAGATGGTTTAAAAAGAAAAAATTACTGGTTCCCTTATTGAGATACCTGGATCAGCAACAAGGAGTCCAATGTGACCCGAGAAGAAATGTCAGGGAAATCACCATTTTGCACTGTTCCTCCGTCCTTCCTGTTCCTCCTCCCCCCCAACAGGCACATACAGAGTGCCTAGAATGTAAGGACTGACACTCTCTGCATGGTCACGGGTGACTCAGGCCTCTTGGTTCAGCATCCAGAGAGCTCAGAGCCAATCCTTCATGCACTGAGGCTCCCAAGGACATAATCACTCCAGTTCCAACAAGCTGTGCAGGATCCCTCATACCAATGATGTCAATAGAACCCAAAGTCATTGAGGAAGAGAATTCAGGGAAAGTACGAGTCTTCCCTTTACCCTTATCCATTAGCACAAAACTTGCAAACGAAACAAAAGGATTTTAAGGAAAAGAGACAAGCAGCTTTGGCGAAGAGTAAGGTGCCAGAGCCATCTTGGAATGCCCCCACATATTCCAGCAGCAGTAATTTTGTTCTTTTTGATAGTTTCCATGATTTTGCCTGGCATAGATGTCAGATTCACTGGTTTGTCGCTTTCTTGATCACCCTGGATCCCTTTTTAAAAATTGGCATTACATTGGCAGCTCTCGGGCCGTCAGCTGCCAGTAAACAAAATGGCGCTGGTGGCCCTTTGCCCTTACCATGTGACAGGGGCTATCGGTGCCATTGGCCGGCCTCTGTCACATCATAGGAGCAAAGACGGCCGGCGCCATCTTAAAAAATGGAACGGGCCATCCATTGCTCCTACCATGTGACAGGAGCTGGCCAATGGCACTGATAGCCCCTGTCACATGGTAAGGGCCAATGGCACCATTTTGATTAGTTTAGGTTACAATAAATGCTAAAGTGGATCAGGTGCTTTTAAATAAAGAGCAGACTGAGTACTAGGGATGAACATTCATTTGCAACAAAATAGGCAATATAGACAATATTGCCTATTTCATCGCATTTTGGGGGGATTCCCGAAACTGTAGGAAAACCCACAAAATATTTTGGGGGGGAGAAAGGGCACATAAAAATAAAAACCCAAACCCACCCAAACCCTTCAGATTTAATTAATTACAATCCCCCACTCTCCCGACCCCCCCAAAACTTGCCTAAAGTCCCTGGTGGTCCAGCGGGGGTCTTGGGAGTAATCTTCCCCTCTCGGGCCATTGGTTGCCACTAATCAAAATGGCGCCAATGGCCCTTTGCCCTTACCATGTGACAGGGGCTATCGGTGCCATTGGCCGGCTCCTGTCACATGGTAGGAGCAATGGATGGCCCGTGCCATTTTTTAAGTCCCAGGCTTGAAAAAAGGGATGGGGTGTGGGCGGTCCAGGGCGGGGTAGGGGCGGGGTCAGCGGCTCCTGGCACAGTGGCCATTTGCCGCTGTGTCAGAGATCGTGTGCCGGCAATTGTCTGGTGTGTGCAACTTGCGCCACCTGGAGGCAGGCGCAAAAGGTAAAATAAAGATCAGGGGGTGTTAGAGTAGGGCTAGGGGGAGGAAATGTTAGGGGAAGGGGTGGGAAGGTCAGGCTAGGGTGAAGGGAAGTTCCCTCTCAGGCCTCTCCAATTTCGGAGCGGCCTGGGAGGGAACGGAGGAAGCCAGCATGGCTCGGCGCATGCAAGGTGCACAATTATGCATCCCCTTGCACGCGCCAACTCTGGATTTTATAACATGTGCGCGACTGCGCACGCATGTTATAAAATTGGGCGTACATGTGTGCGCACTCGCTCCTTTTAAAATCTACCCCTTAGTATCCTTGAAAGATACATCATTTCGAATCATGCATTTCTAAGTAACTGTTGGCTTTCTCCCATCACTTAGTTTAACAACTGCACTGTTTCCTTTTTAAAGGTTAGTGCCAACAGTCTAGTTCCACTTGGTTAAGGTGGAGCCCATCCTTTTGGAAAAGTCTCCTCCCTTCCCCAAAATGATGCCCAATTCCTAACAAACCTAAAACTCTTCCCTGTAGCATCGTCTCATCCACACATTGAGACTCTGGAGCTCTGCCTGCCTTTGAAGTCCTGCATGTGGAATGAAGAGCATGTCAAAGAATGCTACCTTGAAGTTCTGAATTTCAACTTTCTATCTAAAATCCTGAATTTTACTTCCAGAACCTCTCTCCAGCACTTTACTATGACATAGATTCCCACATGTACCAAGACAGCTGGCTCCTCCCCTATTTGACGTGTGAGATCCACCACTTTTGCACCAAGCAAAAAAGTTACCATACGATCCTCATGTCCACCAGCCACCTAGCTATCTACATTCCTAATAATCAAATTACAAACTACAATGGCCATCCTAATCCTTCCCTTCCAGGCATTTTCCCCTGGAGAAATATCCTTGGTGTGAGATGATACTACATCACCTTGAGGGCAAATCCTAGCTACAGGATTTCTTCCTTCCTCCCCAAGGTGATGCTTTCCTTCCAGGTGACCTTTCTGTGTAGTCTCTTGAAGGTCAGATAGCAAAAGTGGCAAATACAAGATGAAATTTGAACCCAAGCCTTATATTTCATACTTGACTATTAGAACTAGAAAGCCAACCTTTTTGTTTTGGGTTCTACTACAAGATATGAGACATGGCAGTTCTTATGTAATGTATTGCAGAGCGTATCAATGTTTCTTTGTACTTTCTGTCATTTGATACGGATATGTAATTTAGACTTTGCATGAACATTTGATAAAGCTGGTGTTTTGCTTTTAACCAAGATATGGGGTGATTGAAGCCATCTTGTCTTGTTGATCAAAGACCTATTTTAATATGTATGCACACTGATGAGGTGTAGAACAAGACCCTAGAGCTACTGAGAACTACATACTATATATTTATCAAGACTAGTACATGCCCAAAAATATTTTTCCATTCTGAGTTCAGCTTTGTATCAAGTCTTAGAGGATATGACATGAGGAAAAGCTTTGTATCAGAAGATCTGGCAACCAAAAGACTTTACATTTGAGAGAATTTGGTTAATTTGTACTCTCTTTGGGGGGATTGTATAAAGCAGCGGTTCTCAACCAGTGTTTTGCAACATATCAGTGTGTCGCCAAGCACACGCAGGTGTGTCACCACACTTCCCTATCCCCCGCTGACTCAGCTGCTACCCCTGCCCAAGCAAAATAGGAACTCATCCTCCACCCGGGCTTAAAATGCTAAAAGCCTGGGCAGAACACACCAGAATGGTCTCTTCCTCCCACCCCCTGCAGTCTGGAAGAGGAAGCAGTGTGCAGTGGCCATGCACGCGGAAAGAAGAGACCATGCTAGTGCATGCAGCATCAGCCTGAAGAAGAGAGGCATGGCTTAAAGAGGAGCAGTGCAGCGCGGAGCAAAAGAGGAGCAACATCAGCCCTTGCGGCAGATGAGAGTCCTTTCTCGAGGCTGTGAGGGCTGGAATTGGTGGAGGCGGCTGCTGTCGCTAGATCAGTGAGGGGAGAGAGAGAGTAAGTGAGTGAGCTAGCATATGTGTTTGAGATCCTGTGTGTGTGTGTGTGTGTGTGTGTGTGTGTGTGTGTGTGTGACAGCATGTATGTGACTGAGAGCCTGTATGTGTAAGTGTGTGATTGAAAACCTATTTGTGTAAAAGAGAGTATATGTGTGTGATTGTGTTGCGACCATCGCTGCTCGACGGCTTCACTCCGCCTACCTTTCCTTGTCTGCGACTCCTCCTGCTCGTGATGGACGCCTGGCTGCCGTGGCGTCTGTCTGCCGTCCTCTCCGGCGTCCCGCCATACTCTCCAGGTATCTTAGGGTGCGCGTGCCGCACGGCCCTCAATCTTATTTCTTCATTGGCGCGTTCCTCAGGGGCGTCCCCCTGAGATGATGTCACGCTGCCTGGATATTTAAGCCTACTGTTTATTGCTAGCCGTTGAGTTAGCAAGGGGTAATCTTACGGGATTCGCTCTCCGTACCCAGCTACTCTGCCTTCCAACTACTATTGGACTCTTTCTGCTAACGGGGTACCCGCTCCAAGGGGACTCTTTGTTTCTTTCAGGTCGCTATCAAGTAACCATAACCAGTACTCGCTCCTCGAGAGCCCATGTTCCCTGACTCACTGCCTGCATCTATCTCCTCTTCTACTTGGAAGAATTCGCTACAGACACCATCAGTGAGTACTATCGTCATCTACTCCTCAGAGTTGTTTCCCTGGAACCAAGTACTCGCTCCTCAAGGGCCTTTATGCGTTCTAGCGCCAGTGCCATCTCTTACGTGGAACCGCTGTGTGAGTATTTTTCTGACAAGTCTCTCTACCTCCAGGGATCTGGTACTCGCTCCTCGAGGGCAAGCTCTCCCTATCTCAGGGCTTCTCCATATCTGGGACTCTGAGAATGTTCTATTGTGCTCTTTCTCAGTTCTCTCCACTACAGCACTGCTACCAGAAGAACCACTGTTCCAGCACCCTGGAGAATACTAGCCCAGCCGGGCTACATCTGCTACTCACGACCGCCACCTTGGGTGGCTTCTCAAACTGTCTAAATAAAGAACTTTCTGTGTTTATGTGTCCAGAGCTGAGCCTGACCTGTGGCCCCTCACGGGACTTCCCCCCATGGGCGTGGTCAGCTGCCACAGTGTCCAAGGGTCCACCCAAAACCTCACTAACTATAACAGATTGAGAGCCTGTGTGTGACTGAGATCCTTTTTGTTTGAGAGAGATAGCATGAATGTAAGTGTATGATTGAGAACCTGTATTGGAAAGTGAGATGGATCATGTGTATGTATGATTAAGAGGCTGTGTGTATAAATAAGAGAGAGAGCATGTGTGTCAGTGTGTGATTGAGAGCCGGTGTAGGTGAGAGAGCACGTGAGTATGTGTTTGAGAGCCTATGCATAAGTGAGAGAGAGAACATGTGTTTAAGTGTGTAAATGAGTGTCTTTGTGTGTGAGAGAAAGAAACAGCATGTATGTAATTGTGTGATTGAAAGCCTGTATGTGTATAAGCGTGAAAAGACAGACAGCATGTGTGTAAATGTGTGATTAAGAGCCTATATTATTATGTATTGTATACAGGAACTTCCGGTATATAAAAACCAAAAATAAATAAATAAATAAATATATAAGTGAGAGAGAAAAAGCATGGGCATATGTGCATGATTGAGAGCCTACATAAGTGAGAGAGAAAAAACATGTGTATATGTGTGTGATTGAGAGCCAGTGTAAGAGAGAGAGCTTGTGTGTGACTGAGAGAGAGGAGAAAGTTGCAAGCAAACCACCCCTCCTCCTGCAAATTCAAAACAATCTCAGAGCACCTGGATATCAAACGTTCCCAGGTATGCAGAGCAAAGCATTTTTTTTATTCTTATTTTTCATTATTGGGTATTTGTGTCTGCTATTTTGAAATATTTTATTGGTATCTAGAAATTTTGGATACGAGTTTTTAATTATTGGATATTCCATTCATCAACTATTTTTAAATCTGTTCTTTTTGTTAGTATGATTTTACTGCTATTGATTTTATATTTCTTGATCTGTTTTGAGGACAGTGAAGTTTCTCTTTTTCCTTTGTTACACTACATACAGTCTCTCTGGCTTGTTGCAGTTTCCAGTTCAGTTTTTGTCTGCCTGTTTCTAGTTATGCTTTATGGTCTCTTTATTCTTTGCTAAGTGAGGGTACGCACATGTGACAGATGTGAGGTATTTCTGCTGGGGTGTAGTTTCTGTGTAGGGCTTTATAACAGCCTGGCTTGATCCATTTTCCTAATAGGAGGTGTATTGGTGCCTTAAGGCCTGGTGTAATATTTTCAGAGTTGTCTTTTCTTAGGTAAGGTGCATACTATTTGAGTGCTGGAAATTGGTGTTTTGACATGGGATGTTTACCATTTATGCAATTTCTGTTCAGAGTACTTGTCTTTCCCTTGTGTCATCCTTAACAATAAAAATAATACTGGACCTTTTTTTTTTATTTCCGCGACACGATGGGAAAAAGGTTGAGAACTACTTTACTATAAAGTACCCCATGTTTTTATTCTTTTGTTAGCAATTCAAGAATCGTCAGTAACTGAGATAGTAATTTATCATATGTATTTATCATACTATAGTTAAAAATGAGGGACCTGCACATCTTTCCAGTTTAACATGATATTTTCCATCTCAGATGTTGTGGTCCTCTCATAGGCATTTAACTATTCCATCAGCTAAGCAGGTCCACCTAAATGAACCACGGAGTTGTGCCCCCTCCGTGGTTACAATGTGGAACTCTTACAGTAGAACTACAAGCCATTTTTGAGTATGTCACTTTTAGGAAAAAGCTAAAGGTACTGTTATTTCAAGAAGCATTTTTTAAGACCTGATTTGATGCAATGAGGGGTCTTTACTAGTTAACTGAAGCATGGTCAAACATGTCACTTGTTTTCCTGAGTGATGTCTGATTTTTTTTTTTTATTGTTATATGTTCCTATTAATCAGCCCAGCACAACTGGTCTGATATGGGTGGCATACAAATTTTATAAACAAATGTATATTCCACCATTTCAAGACAAACTCTTTACCTTAATCTCCAGTCAAACATTTTTTTAGAATTCTCAACTTAGAAGGCATGAGGGTGAACAGATTTCATAGACCTTTGGTACTTTCCTGCTGGCTCAGTTAAAGCCATGTCATTTTTTATACAAGGGCACATAATGAAGAAAGGACGTCTTTGAATGTATTTATAGATTTATTTATATCTATATATATTTATTTATATTTATATATATTTAGTGATTTTTAATTATAGTCTGGAAAGTGCTAATGTTGTGGTTATTTCACCCATCATCTTGTACGGAGGCATGGTAACTTGCCCGCCAATGAAATTTGGGAAATAAAAGTAGACTATGGGCCTGCCATCCACACTTTTGAAAATGATCTCAACCTGATAAAAGTGAGGACATTTTTAATAGGGCAAAATTTAAAAAGTGCTCCAAATTCATGCATCAGCATGGTTTGTTCTCCCTTGTTTTGTTCATTTCTACTTATTTTTATATTCTGAATGGGCTTTAATGGCAGAAAATGATAAAATTCACCAGTTCTGCAACAGAAATTGGCAACCCAAGGTCCTTCATTCATATCTTTTGATCCTGAGCCTCTTCCCTCTCCTTCCCAAATTTAATAACTGGCAGTTGAAAGAATGCTATTAGAGCCAAACAAGATAGATTCATCAGTAAGGATGGAGTCAGAGTCAAACCATGAAGATTCCAGGCTGATCTGTGACTTCAAAAAGCTACAGGGCTGGCCTAGTGGCTCATGTGGTAAGTGCTATGCACTGCCATGTAAAAGTCATTGGCTCAATCCCTGAGTTGGGTCTTCAGCTCACCAGATCTTTCGAAGCTGGGGATGTTACAGAGGAAGCCTTCACAGCCCCAGGGAGAGGAAATTGTGATTATTGCTTAAGGTTGACACTTAGTGGCTATATTCATGACCCCCAGCCAAGGACCATCACTGAAATCAGACTAGGTATGCTGGGAAGGATATAACATAGGAGGAAAAATTCCAGTTTGTGACAGATTTAGGTTTTTGCACTCCTAGAAACTGTTTGTTTTATCACCACCTTCCTCTCTCCCACCTCCCTCCATACATAAGAGGGGATGGACTGGATTAGAGAGCAGAGCAACTTTCTTTTGCTCTGCTCTGTCTTCTCCAGCCTCACCTCCTCCCTTCCTCTTCTCTGGGACAAGCTATAATAGAAAGCATTGGGCAGTTCTCTGCTGAGCCAGATTGTGAGCAATTGGGAGGTAGTAAACCTTCAGCCAGTCTGCTATTCCTAGATTTTTGCTACCCTAGGCACAGGCCTAGTGTGCCAATTGGCAAATCCAGATCTAATTTCTGGTTAGTTATGAATGAAGGCTTAGGACATCAGATCCTGGCCCTGGTTCCAACTGAGATGGAAGAACAAAGGAGCAGGAGAAAACTGCTGAGTCATTTAAAAAACCCTTCAATGTAGAAAACATTTTTTTTAGTCCAACCTCCAAAGTATCCTGTTTCTTTCTGAGACCAATAAGGCCACACATATTTGGTTCCACCAGATGTTCAGTAAAGTACGCCTTCCTCTGAAAGTAAAATGTATTTCTACTTAAGCTGATGAGATGCTCTCATGTTTTGTTTACTACTACTAAAAAAAAAAAAAGGAAAAAGACTGCCAAGACCTCTGGAGGATCCACTTATATACGACCCAGTGTAAATGAGGAGTTAAAAGGTCACAATAGGGATCACAAATTGAAATCCCTCCCCAGATCTGGAGATGGGGAGGGATGGGAGATGGGCCAGCTTTATTGGCTCATGTCATGATTACAATAGGACAGTCTGCAGAAACTGGAGTAAAAACAGGGCAGAAATAGTGTGCATATAGATGTGAGGGCTGGGGGTATCAAGATAGCAGGCGTACTGCAAGTCTGATACTGTTCTTTTAACTTCCACTTAAAACAGATTTTAGCCTGAGAAGCTCCTGGAAAGCTTTGAACTAGGAACAGAAAGTCAGACCTGACTCACCTGAAGTCAAATAATCATCCTATTGTCGTCAGAGCGGGAGGGGAATGGAGATGGCACATTTCCTGTTAGTTTTCTAATACTGAGTCATGTAAGATTTTTATGATCAAAATAATAAGTGCTTATCTTTGCAATTATTTGAATCCATGGACAGCTGTGATCATTAGTGGAAAGATAGAATTCATTTTTGCAATTGTATACATGTAAAATTGGGTTTTACATGTGCAAATGCACTTTACCCGTCTAAGTGGGCTTTTGAAATTTGCTGTAATATGTCTGTGATGGCCCCATTGGGCACTTTACCACTAAAGCCCAGTTAACTCCTAGTTCCGTTAGAGCAGTATAGGTTGGAGTGAAGGGAGGTGTCATTCGGACTCAGCCCCTCCCTTTGAGTTTAGTTTATTAAAAATGTGTAGCCCGCATACATCGCAAGTTTTGAAGCGGAGAACAAAATAACAACACACACAATTAAAATGAAGATACACAAGACCCTCTCTGTGGGTTTTATAAGCAGCTTTCTCCTGACAACTCTGGAGGCAGTGTGCTTGCTTTTAGAGGGTAGAGGAGGTGCTGGATTTTGTTCTTGAGTTGGATGTTTTGAACTACTCTTGGACTCGGGCAAACTCTGCCTGGAGTCTTGTGAGTCAGGTCAGAGATCTGTCTGCTCACCCACTCCTTGTAGAGTTAGAGATTGCATCCCAGGTTGAATTTTGGGCTTAAAGAGACTTTTTATTTGTAAGAAGCTAGGTGGGACCTCTAGACACTGCCTAGAGGAGGGCACTGGGAACCCTCTCCCTGGGAGTCCCAGGCTAAAGAAGATTCTGCCCTTCTGCACCTTTGAAGAGGATTGAGGTTTGGGGGTAACCCATTGCCAGAATGTTCTGGTGTTTTGCCTCAGTTTTAGGAAGAAGATTTTTGTTGGAATATAAAGGAGGTAGGTTTGGCCGCCGCTCTTCCTACCCTATCCAGGAACCCTGAGAGCTGCTGGTTCTTGAAAGGATCCCTCCCACCTGGGATTCGCTACAGAGAGAAAAAGCAAACAAATGAAGAACGTAAGTAAAACCAAATTGAACTATTTGAGGACACCCAAGCTGAGTCTTCACGCCTGGGGAGAGGATTTCGGACTCTATGCAGAGACAGTTTTGCCAGTCGAGGAGGGCTTTTCCTGCCTACCTGATATTTGAGACCCATGCACAGATTGAGGGAAGAGACTGTAAGTGCAGTCACTGTGATGCTAAGGATTGAGTTGCCATGCCATTTACCCACTTGAATAATCGGCAATAAAGACATTTTATTTTTGGACACTAAACCCAAGACTCCTACTGGCACTAACAGCACCCATTAATCTAAAGAAGAAAAATACCCCTCTCCCAGGGAAGGATAATTAAGAGAAAGTCACCCCTAGCTCTCTGGGCCTTGAAAGGGAAACCTTCCCCCCACCCACCCAACAAAGAATTCAGGTTTTGGGGGGGTAAGGACTGTGCTTGAGTTAGCCTGAGGTTCAAGCTCCAGAAATGTTTATGGCCCCATGGGAGTGTGGTCTACACCCGGGGATGGGGTTACATGTCATTGAATTGTCCATAGGATATTCATGCGTCAGTGCATGTTACTCAAGTAAATGGCTTTTAAAGTTGCTATGAAAGTATGTTACATTTACAGGTGTAGCTCCTTTGAGAATTATTTATTTATTTATTTAGAACTTTTCTATACCGACTTTCCAATAACAGAATTACTGATCAATTCGGTTTACATTTTGAACAATAACAGTGACAAGCAAATGTCTTACAGAGAACAGGAGAATAACTTGGAAATAAATATATGGGGTTAAACAAAGAAATACAATATACTAGGGATGTGAATCGTGTCCTCGATCGTCTTAACGATCGATTTCGGCTGGGAGGGGGAGAGAATCGTATTGTTGCCGTTTGGGGGGGTAAAATATCGTGAAAAATCGTGAAAAATCTAAAAATCTAAAAATCGCAAAACCGGCACATTAAAACCCCCTAAAACCCACCCCCGACCCTTTAAATTAAATCCCCCACCCTCCCGAACCCCCCCCCAAATGAGTTAAATAACCTGCGGGTCCAGCGGCGGTCCGGAACGGCAGCGGTCCGGAACGGGCTCCTGCTCCTGAATCTTGTTGTCTTCAGCCGGCGCCATTTTCCAAAATGGCGCCGAAAAATGGCGGCGGCCATAGACGAACACGATTGGACGGCAGGAGGTCCTTCCGGACCAACGCTGGACTTTTGGCAAGTCTCGTGGGGGTCAGGAGGCCCCCCACAAGCTGGCCAAAAGTTCCTGGAGGTCCAGCGGGGGTCAGGGAGCGATTTCCCGCCGCGAATCGTTTTCGTACGGAAAATGGCGCCGGCAGGAGATCGACTGCAGGAGGTCGTTCAGCGAGGGTTCCGGCGCCTCGCTGAACGACCTCCTGCAGTCGATCTCCTGCCGGCGCCATTTTCCATACGGAAAATGGCGCCGGCCATACGCGTATGGCCGGCGCCATTTTCCGTACGAAAACGATAATTCTATGGGGTATTACTTCCTTAGGAAGTAATACCCCATAGAATTAGTTCCTTAGGAGTAATTTTATAGCAGGCTGCATAAATCTGCAGGCTCTTATGTGCCTCAGCTACACCAGTTTTCAAATCGAAGTTACATAAGTATGTTCACTCTAAAAATCAATATAAAGTCTGAGAATAAAAAAGTCCTCACAGACTTTACATCCCTTTGAAAATGATCCCCTAAGGGAGCATGATTACCTTGTATCAGCCGGCCTGCCAGCCAGTTTTCAAGGGGAAACCCCTCACAGAGTTTCCTTTTGCAAATCCAGTGGTGGGTCGATGTCGCAGAGGTTCTTAACCCCAAGTATTTTGCACCTGCAAAGCACTTCCAGGGATTTTTTTTAAATGAAATGCCCCTATGTTACCTTAGAATCTCTGCTCCTTTTGGCTGCAGGTTAAAGTATCCAGACTGTGCACAGTGCATGTTCTTTTACCTGCACACATGGGGAAATAGAAGTGCCTGCACACAATTTTCAGAGGGGCTTTTTCCATGGGTGAATACTCCATTACCCACGGAAATCCCTTTGGAACGATCTCTATTTCTACAGGATAAATAAATTCCAGAGGTAATGAAACTTAGTATTGCTTCTGGTGTTTTATAAAAATCTCCATAAAATAGACCAAAATGCACAGGAAGGGAGATTAGGTTTGGGGATGTATTTTAGTACATTGCTTTGTGTCACTGAGGTTTCTCTTGCATTCTGCATCCATCACTATGGTTCAGGGGTTTGCGTACACCAGAGCTGCTGCTAAGCCAGGCCCAGCAGGGATGTAAAGGCAGCTGGCAGCACAGTGCCTGTAACTAACCTTGAAATTTACACAACATAACTTTTTCTCTAAAAAAAACAAACTGTTTTCTCTTGTAGTGTGAGCATAATCCTATATTTAAGTGTTAATCACCATCCACCTGCAGGGAGCATGTCAACATCGGGGTTTACCAGGCTGACATCCTGCTTTAAATATAAAACGTCTTGTACTTCAATTACTAAAATGAATGTACAGTAGCAATGTGCAGGTTATTTCTTTAGTACAGTATCTTCCCTTATTTTAAAGTAAGAATGAGCTAAAGCAAGCATTGCAAAATAAACAATAACAAACAAAATAATTGGCTAACTAGACCTGTTTGGTGAGAACATTATGCAAGATACCGGGAAGGCAAAGTAGCCCAAAAAACAGACACTAAAGTTATTTAGTCATACAGAGTTCTCTGTAAAATTAAAAGTGCTTCATTTGCTCTCTCTAATCTGGCTTGTATGTTATCACATAATTTCTTGGATTCTTGACTTGTTCAATCTTTGTTTCTCTTTTCCTGTCGGCTCTTTGAAGATTCAGTTAATTTTAAAGTGCACTCCCTACTGTCATTTCATTGTTTACTTCTGCAAACAGTCCCCTGCTCTATGAGCTTCTATGTACTTTTCACAAGATTTTGGTTGGCACTCATGTTGGCATTGGGCATAAAACAGTTACAATAAAATGTAAAGCTTTTTCCTTGATTGGATTGAGTAGGAGGAGAAAGAGTAAGTGGGATATTTGAAAGAATACAATGGAAAATGTACAAGATGGGGGGACAGTTTTGAATATGTATTCTGTCAAAGCATTTCATATAAAAACTAGGAGACAAGAAAGAATGCAATCCAAGAAAAAATAATGTTGTATATGTATCTTTATTGAAATATTCCATAATAAAGAAAAGTATTGCATCACCAAGGAGTCATTCAGTTTATTTGTAAAATTTTAATTAGGTGTAGGTATTCCTGTTTCAGCATTTGTAACACATATAGGATGATGTATGTGCCTACACACTGACCCCTCCATCACTATCACTACCAATTGCATTCAGGCTAATTCATGAACACAAATGCTGATGTGCGTCCCCAAATATTTTGTTTGAAATGACACTTGGAATTAATGACAACTGCCCCGATTTATAGATGTACTTAAACCTGTGCTATTTTAAGCATGTGCAGTATACATGTTTATCACACTTGCTAAAATAAACACTTTTAACAATTGGGCCTATTGTGGGATCTACCTGGCATTTTTTAGTGTTATGTGGGTGCATTCATATATGTAAAACATGAAAATGGCATAGTAATGATTACATAATTAGTTACTAAGTAAACTAAGTCTATTTCATGTTACTGTTGCTAATAATAGCAGCGGCTATTAATTAAGTTGACTTAGAAAATAACCACTGCTATTACTAGCAACAGTAACATGAAATAGACTTAGTTTTTGGGTACTTGCCAGGTTCTTATGGCCTGGATTGGCCACTGTCGGAAACAGGGTGCTGGGCTTGATGAACTCTTGGTCTGACCCAGTATGGCATGTTCTTATGTTCTTATTCTATGTACTAGATTCACACCATCAGTACTTAAGTTTTACTAACATTTTCACTAATTGAAATGTAAATCCTGCTCCAAGGCTGTAACAAAGGCTAACATGCTGATCCTACTGCCAGACAGTGCCATTGTGAGATTGTCGCTAGAGTTGGGAGGTAGGGTTCCAACCTCCTGCCAGTAGAGGGCATGGGAGGGAAGAAGGGAGGCAACGAAAGGTCTTTACCATTTATGGGGGAAGGGAGGGAAATGGGGATCATGGTGTCGGGGGAAGCAGAATTGGAGAGGATGATCAGAAGGAGAAGGGAGGTCTTCAGTTTGGGTTGGTCAGTGTAAGGGCACATGTCCACAAAAATTGGGAAGGGTAATTTAAAAAGCATTTAGAGTCTGATTTCGAAAGCAATTACATGCGTAAAACTGGGGTTTACATGTGTAAATGCATTTTACCTGTGTAAGTGGGCTTTTTCAAATTGCTACTGTCCATAGGATTTATACATGCAAGTGGCTTTTGAAAATTGTTACAATAGTAGTTAAAGACTCAAGGAAATTTTGAAACCTTTACCAAACACCAATAAAATATTTCAAACAGCAGACACATCACATACTACCCAATAATTAAAATGGTAATCAAGAAAAATGAACTTAAAAAGCCACCGTTACTTACCCTCTCCAGCAGTTCTCCTACTCCTTTCCCTTGCAGGCGACGCCAGAAGCAGCAGTAGCTGCTGAAGCTGTCCTCATGGTCCTCTTCCTTAGGGACCACAACCAATCTCTTCTCTCTCTCACTCACACACACACCAGTCATACCCTCAAGACCAGTTTCTGTCTCTCACACACCAATCATCTCCCCAACCAGTCTCTCTCTCTCTCACTCACACACGAGCACACACAAACCAGTCATCTCCCTGATCAGTCTCACACATACACATGTCACCTCTCTGGCCAGTCTCTCTCAATCACACAATGGTCTCACTCTCTCTTACTTACACAAAGGCTTTCAATCATACACATGCTCTCTCTTTTTCACTTACACACAAGCTCTCAATTACACACACTCTCTCTATTTCACTTACACACAAGCTCTCAATTACACACATGTTCTATCTCACAGCCACAAGCCAACCAAAAACATGCTCCATATCTCTTGCACACACACACTGACACACACGGAAGAAATTAAAATCGAGGCTGGCGGAGGCACACATATGAGCACACACACGAGCACACACATACCAGTCATCTCCCTGATCAGTCTCACACATACACGTCACCTCTCTGGCCAGTCTCTCTCAATCACACAATGCTCTCGCTCTCTCTTACTTACACAAAGGCTTTCATAGAAACATAGAAATGACGGCAGAAGAAGACCAAACGGCCCATCTAGTCTGCCCAGCAAGCTACGCACTTTATCCATTTTTTTCCCCTTTTTTTCTCTCCCACCTGTTACTATTGGCTTCCAATACCCTCCAGCCCTAATCAATTAGGGGTAGCAACCGCTGTAACAAGCAGGCCACACCCTTACCCCATACTCTTACCCACCCCTGTTTTTATTTTTTTATTTTTTTTGAGATAGCAGCCCTCCATCCTTCTGCTCCGTGAAGTTGGAACACCAACTACTGGCCACTGGCATCCCGCTCCATGAATGCCTCTGTGGCTACTGCCGCTCCGTGCAGTGTTTGAATGCCTCTGTGGCTACTGCCGCTCCGTGCAGTGTTTGAATGCCTCCTCTTTATTCACACCCTCTAGACTTGATGGATCCACAGTGTTTATCCCATGCCCCTTTGAAGTCGTTCACAGTTTTAGACTTCACCACTTCCTCCGGAAGGGCATTCCAGGCCCATCTAGTCTGCCCAGCAAGCTACGCACTTTATCCATTTTTTCCCCTTTTCTCTCCCACCTGTTACTATTGGCTTCCAGTACCCTCCAGCCCTAATTCCCCTCCACCCCACCACCAATTTAGAGAGCAGCGCCGTATCTGCATCCAAGTGAACGTCCAGCTCAATTAGGGGTAGCAACCGCTGTAACAAGCAGGCCACACCCTTACCCCATACTCTTACCCACCCCTGTTTTTATTTTTTTTATTTTTTGAGATAGCAGCCCTCCATCCTTCCACTCCGTGAAGGTGGAACACCACTACTGGCCACTGGCATCCCGCTCCGTGAATGCCTCTGTGGCTACTGCCGCTCCGTGCAGTGTTTGAATGCCTCCTCTTTATTCACGCCCTCTAGACTTGATGGATCCACAGTGTTTATCCCACATACACATGCTCTCTCTATTTCACTTACACACAAGCTCTCAATTACACACGCTCTCTCTATTTCACTTGCACACAAGCTCTCAATTACACACATGTTCTATCTCACAGCCACAAGCCAGCCAAAAACATGCTCCATATCTCTTGCACACACACACTGACACACACGGAAGAAATTAAAATCGAGGTCGGCGGAGCCCGAAGAAAAGAAGATAGGCGCTGCTTCAAGCAGGGGCTGGCTGGGCAGCGCCTATCTTCTTTTCTTCGGCCTCCACCGACCTCGATTTTAATTTCTTCGGCCCCCGCCGGCCTCAGTTTTAATTTCTTCGGCCCTCTTGGTCTCCGGCGGGGGCCGAAGAAATTAAAATCAAGGCCGGCGGGGACAGAAGAAATTAAAATCGAGGCCGGCGGAGGCCAAAGAAAAGAAGATAGGCGCTGCCCAGCCAGCCCCCACTTGAGGCAGCGCCTATCTTCTTTTCTTCGGCCTCCACCGGCCTCGATTTTAATTTCTTCCGTGTGTGTCAGTGTGTGTGTGCAAGAGATATGGAGCATGTTTTTGGCTGGCTTGTGGCTGTGAGATAGAACATGTGTGTAATTGAGAGCTTGTGTGCAAGTGAAATAGAGAGAGCATGTGTAATTGAGAGCTTGTGTGTAAGTGAAATAGAGAGAGCATGTGTATGATTGAAAGCCTTTGTGTAAGTAAGAGAGAGCGAGAGCATTGTGTGATTGAGAGAGACTGGCCAGAGTGGTGACATGTGTATGTGTGAGACTGATCAGGGAGATGACTGGTATGTGTGTGCTCGAGTGTGAGTGAGAGAGAGAGAGACTGGTTGGGGAGATGATTGGTGTGTGAGAGACAGAAACTGGTCTTGAGGGTATGACTGGTGTGTGTGTGAGTGAGAGAGAGAAGAGATTGGTTGTGGTCCCTAAGGAAGAGGACCATGAGGACAGCTTCAGCAGTTACTGCTGCTTCTGGCGTCGCCTGCAAGGGAAAAGAGTAGGAGAACTGCTGGAGAGGGTAAGTAAAGGTGGCTTTTTAAGTTCATTTTTCTTGATTACCATTTTAATTATTGGGTAGTATGTGATGTGTCTGCTGTTTGAAATATTTTATTGGTGTTTGGTAAAGGTTTCAAAATTTCCTTGAGTCTTTAATTATTGGATATTCTATTCATCAGCTGTTTTGAAATTATTTTATTAGTATGATTTTATAATTATGAGTCATGATTTATATATCTTGATTTTATTGATTGTTTCATGAGGAATGGTGACAATTTTGTTTTTCCATTGTTGCACTGTATAGAGTCTGGCATGATATGTTTTACAGTTTCGTTTTTGTCTGCACATTTCTATTTATACTCTATGTGGCTTTATTCTGTATTTGGTGAGAGTTTGTGTTCTGCATGCAAAGACTGAGAGGAAGCATTCTTTTAGCATGTGGTTTCTCTGTAGGGATCTGTAGTAGCTTGGCCTGTTCTGTTTTCCTGATAGGAGGTGTATTGATATTTTAGATTCTGGTGTAATATTTGTGGTATTCTTTTTCATAGGTGGGGTTGTTATTCTTTGAGTTTTGGCAAATAGTACTGTGTTGATACGGGAGTAGCATGCTGAAATATAGGGGTGTGTACATATATATGTAAATTAAATATGTAAATTATATATGTAAATTATATTGTATATGTAATTGGGTACCCATGGGCCAGTATGGAGAAAAATCCCCCGGGCCACTATTTTCCCTCAATCCGCCCCTGGAGCCTACCTTCCTATGGATAGAATACAAACTCTTACAACATTGGCTTACAGCCTACTCAACAAAACCCAAGTATCCACACGCCAAGTTCTTCAACTTCTGGGACATATGGCAGCTGCAATCTATGTGGCTCCCCACACCAGACTTCACATGCGGAGCTTACAATGTGGCCTAAAGACCCAGTGGTCTCAATTTCTACAACCCCTCAACTGCAAGGTTTGAATTACCAATCCAATGAAGGAGGACATTCGCTGGTGGCTCTCTCCCAACAACCTATCCTCGGGGGCCTCCTTCCGTTTACCCCCTCATCAGCTCACACTTACCACGGATGCCTCCAGGAAGGGTTGGGGAGCCCACCTAGGCGACCTGAAAACTCAAGGTCTATGGAATCCTCAAGAGACTACATACCAAATCAATCTTCTAACGTTGCGTGCCATTTGGAGAGCACTTCAAACGTTCTCTGCTCAAATCCGAGGATCAAGTCTAATGGTCTACACTGACAATCAAGTAGCCATGTTTTACATAAACAAGGAAGAAGGGTCTGGTTCCTGGACACTGTGTCAGGAAGCAACTCGAATACTTCATTGGACAATCAAAGCCCAAGTATCAATTCAAGCCACTTACCTTCCAGGTCTTGACTGTTGCGCCGCTCGGCCCAGCTAGACGCGACCGAACTTGCTTACCTGCCGGCTGGCTGTCTCCTTGACTGTGCCGCAGAGAGACAGGGCACCTTCTGGTGTTTTGCAGTGCTTCACGGCCTGTCCCGCGGGCGGGGGGCCTGGTCCTGTGGTTGCGCCGCCGCTGCCACTTTAAACTCCACTCCCTGGATGTCCCTACACGTGCGCGTGCTATCGACAAGGATTTAAAGAAGCCAGGGTGGGAAGCCCTGACCCCGCCCCGTGGATGATGTCATCAAGACGGGATATTTAAGGTTTCTTCCGACTTCACTCTCTGAGTTAGCAAGGAGCCGGTCTGCTGATTCCTAGCTTCTCAGGATATTCTGGTTTCACAGATTTTCTTCTCATTGGATCTTGCTCCTTCGTTCTCTCTTTATCCTGACTGTCTGGACCTTTTGGGCACCCGCTCCACGGGTCCCTTCCGCTCCCATTCTCTCCTCGGAGTTCTACCTGTCCTTAACCTCTCCGGATACTTGCCCTGGGATTTTGGATCCTTCTTCCAGCTCATCATTTCACCGTAGGATGATCAGTCTATCTTCTACCTCCAGCCGGTGACTTCCTCTTTTACCCAGTCCTCGGTCCAAGCTGCTCTGCCACTTCCTAGCTGTTGCAGGAAGCTCTCTCTCTGCCCATTGGGGTAAATTCTCTAACCTGGGTACCCGCTCCTCGGGGGCCCTTCTGCTCTATTTCAGGTACCTATCCTGGGAGACCAGGCACTCGCTCCTCGAGAACCTGCTCTCCCTAATCTGGTAGCTGCCACTGATCAACTTCTGCCTGACTGGACCTTCATCTACAGCTTCAGCTTCAGTGAGTACTAACCTTCAGTCTGTCTTCAGCTTCAGTGCTCTGCTCCTCATCTGGGACCTGTTCCCGCTATGCCACGCTGCCTACCATCTACTCAAGTGGGAGACTGTCTCCTCTGCTTCACTGGGTTATCTTCACTGCTGCCCGCTACCCGGGCCATCAAGCTGTATAATAAAATTCTAATCCTCTGTGTTTGCGTGTATAGAGTCTAGCCTAGTACTGCGGTTCCTCACGGGGCTCCTCCCTGTGGGAGTGGCTATCACTGCAGTACCCAAGAATCCACTCCAATACCTCAAAACCATAACATCGACAATGAACAGCAGATCGTCTAAGCCAGATTTTTCATCCGCACGAATGGACTTTAAATCCGGATGTAGCAATAAGCATTTTCCAACAGTGGGGTTTCCCCACAATAGACCTCTTTGCCACAGAAACCAACAGACAAGTTCAAACCTTCTGCTCCATTTATCCCAGCAGCCTACGGTTCGCACCGGTTGCCTTCCTCATTCCATGGACACCAGGCTTAATGTATGCCTACCCTCCCATTCCACTAATTTCTCAGACAATTCAGAAATGCATTCAAGATGTGGCGGACATGATACTCATCGCCCCAGCATGGCCAAAACAACCATGGTATGCATACCTAATACGACTTTCAATACGCCCACTAATAACGCTGCAAAGCCTTCCACATTTATTTTTTTTATTTATTTATTTAGTGGTTTTCTATACCAGCATTCAAGATAGGAATCACATCATGCTGGTTTATATTTAACAGGGGGTGTAAAATGGAAATAAAATAAAACAGTAACTGGTGAAGAGAAACTATGAAGTTACAATAAAACAAGGATGTTCAAAACTGGGTGAAGAAGGAAAGGCTAAAGGAATTTAACAGAAAGAGCAATTATTTACAATGTTCTAGGAATGTCTGACTGTGATTGTCATTGAATTGAGATTCAGTTGGGGTCTGGAAAGGCTTGATTAAACAACCACGTCTTGAGCCTTTTTCTGAATTGCGTCAAAAACATCTTTTGATGCAAGAAGGGGACTCTCTCCTTCATCCAATGCCATCGATCACTTCATCTCATGGCGTGGAGATTGAAAGGCAAATACTAAATCCCCTAGGCCTACCTTCACAGGTACAGGATAACCTTATTGCATCCAGAAAACCTTCAACCAGATGCAACTATACTGGAAAATGGCATTGGTACTTGAACTGGTGCAGCCCTAGGAACATAAATCCTTTTTCAGCCACTGCCACTCACTACTGCAGTATCTGTACACACTTTATGAGGCAGGTTTAGCCACCACATCAGTACGAGTTCATATCAGTGCTATAGCAGCTTTTCATGACCCTCATAACGATCTCCCAATTTCTAATCATCCGTTAATATCCAGATTCATGAAGGGCATGTTACGGCGTTGCCCACCGGTGACTAAACCACCAGTACCATGGGACCTCAATGTGGTTTTGAAACAACTATGCTTCCTCCCTTTGAACCATTGGACTCCAGCCATATAAAATATATGACATGGAAAACAGTCTTTCTGGTGGCCATCACATCCACGAGAAGAGTCAGTGAACTCCAGGCCTTGGGTCACTACTCCCCTTATATAGAATCCTACCATGACAAGGTGACTCTTCGCCTTCTCCCTACCTTTCTACCTAAGGTGGTATCGCTTTTTCATCTTAATCAAACCACAACTCTACCCATTTTCATGCCAAAGCCTCATGCGAATGAACGTGAAAGACTTCTACATTCTCTAGACTGTAAAATAGCTCTGGCTTACTATAAACAAAGGACCCAATCTGCTTCGAGACCTTCTCAGCTGTTCTTTCCTTTAATCCAAATGATCCTGGACAGCCCATCTCAAAAAGAACTATCACCAGTTGGTTATCGCAATGCATTCTCTTTTGCTACAACAAACGTTCCATTAAGCTTAACAACAAGCCTCAGGCGCACCAAATCCGCACCACTGCGGCATCAGTTGCCCACTTGAACAAAGTTCCTTTGATTGATATCTGCAAAGCGGCAACATGGTCGTCCATCCACACCTTTACATCCCACTCTGATGCAGCAATAGGCACAGCAGTCTTATCAACTCTTCAACATGTATGAGACTGTCTACTTCTCTAAGGGTTGCTGTCCAAACCTTCCAGTCCATATATCCAAGGACACAACCCGGGAGCTTGGGACTCCCAGACAGCATGGCTAATTCAGCCCTGCTATCGATGGGAAAAAGCAAGTTTGCTTCCCGTAAACGGTGTTTCCATAGATAGTAAGATGAATTAGCCATGCGTTCCCTCCCTCCTCGCTAGACAGTCTCGCAAGGGACACATACTTTTTAACTTACCTCTCGCTTGGCTGAAGAGGTGAGGGAAATGCACGGGAACACTACCACACAGCTGCACAGAGTCAAAGCTCTGTGATTAGCTGAGGAAACTCCGCCTACTTGGGGTAACAACATTTCCCAGACAGCATAGCTAATTCATCCTGCTATCTACGGAAACACCGTTTACGGTAAGCAAACTTGCTTTTCAAGTGTATGCATGCAATTTTCTGAAGAAAATCCTACCTGCACAAAAAGCAGGTGAAAATGTCTGCTGGTACTCTCAGCCTGCAGTAAGCTTCAAAGTGAAAATCCACATATACTTTGTTTTTGAAAATCGGTGCAAAGTCTGTAGGTAAAAAGTATCCAAGAACTTCGATCCCATTGTGGGCAGTTTGAAAATGGCCTCCTATTTGCAGTATGTACACAGTGCTCCCTATAACGTGGCCTGCATATAATTACATAGAAACATGACAGTCCATATGCCCCCAATTAATTTAGCATTATAATTCCCATCACTTCCTTAGAAATCCCTTGTATTTATCCCATGCTTTCTTGAATTCAGATACTATTTTTGTCTCTACCACCTCCATTGGGAAGCTGTTCCAAGCATCCATCATTCTCTCTGGAAAGAAATATTTCCTACCCTCTTTTAATCTCCTTCCATGACCCTTCATTCTAGATCCTCCTTTCTGTTGAAAGAGACTTGCCTCCTGTGCATGGAAATCTTTGAGATATTTGAATGTCTCTATCATATCTTCCCTATCTCGCTTTTCCTCTAGGGTATACATGTTTAGAATTTTAAGTCTAAACCCATTTGCCTTAGAACAAAGGCCATTGACCATTTTAGTAACCACCCTCTGGACCGACTCCATCCTGATTATATCCTTTTCAAGGTGCAGTCTCCAGAATTGTACACAGAATTAACCCATGCCATAGTTACACAATGTTAGGTTCCATATTAGGTGCTACTATCCAAGAAAGAGATCTAGGCATCATAGTGGATAACACATTGAAATCGTCAGTTCAGTGTGCTGTGGCAGTCAAAAAAGCAAACAGAATGTTAGAAAGGGAATGGTGAATAAAACGGAAAATGTCATAATGCCTCTGTATCTCTCCATGGTGAGACCGCACCTTGAATACTGTGTACAATTCTGGTCGCCACATCTCAAAAAAGATATAATTGCGATGGAGAAGGTACAGAGAAGGGCTACCAAAATGATAAGGGGAATGGAAAGGCTCCCCTATGAGGAAAGACGAAAGAGGTTAGGACTTTTCAGCTTGGAGGAGAGACGGCTGAGGGGGGATATGATAGAGGTGTTTAAAATCATGAGAGGTCTAGAACGGGTAGATGTGAATCAGATATTTACACTTTCGGATACTAGAAAGACTAGGGGGCACTCCATGAAGTTAGCATGTGGCACATTTAAAACTAATAGGAGTGTTGACCATTCCTCTTCCTATGCAGCCAAGTATTTTCTGACTTTATCCATCTGTTTGGTCACTTTAAGATCATCAGATACAATTACCCCCAGATCCTGCTCTTCCTTTGTACTTAGAAGAATTTCACCACATGCCAAAATAAAAGCCCAATAAAATTTGAGACTCCTCTGATTTTATATTGGCCGCTCATTTGTTTACAGCATTTGTATGATACCTCGCAGAAGGTACCTTGTCTACCAAGATCAGAGAAGCATATAGAGAATATCTACAGGTACCACACAACAATACCACCCAACATATAACATTGAGAGATCGGGCCTTCTCCACAGCAGGTCCCCCACTGTGGAACTCCATCCCCCTAGAACTAAGACAGGAACCATGTCTTCAAACCTTCAGGAAAAGACTGAAAACATGGCTGTTCATGAAAGCATTTCCGGACCCTTAAAGATTCACTACCATCAAATGCAGCATTACTGATCATTTCCTATTAAACTGAAACAGTCTCTATCTATTAATCATTACAATGTTTTACTTCTCGTTAAACTGTTTATCTTTCCTCTAACTCTAATCCCAGTTAGAATGACCCCGTTTTATTGTAACTTTTTTCTTCCATGCACTTGTTTTACTTTTTAATGTATACTCTTATGTTATTAGTTATTTACGTTATAATGTATTTCTCACCCCTTGTTTTATGTAAACCGACATGATACGAACTCCGTGAATGCCGGTATAGAAAAATACAAATAAATAAATAAAAAATCATGTCGCATAGTCACATCACACTAATTATCTATTTATTTGGATTCATTACCCACCTTTGTGAATAAGAAATTCACCCAAGGCAGGGCACAATATTTTATGAATGGTGGCGTACAATCAGTAGCAGCTTGTCAATAGAGAAGGTGTCCAGAAAGTCTGAACTAGAAACGATCGAAAATAACTAACCTGAAAAAAAGAAGTTTAGGAACTTGAAATAAATCAACAATGCCTAAAATTAAAATACATACACATCATCTCAGCAAAATAACAGGTTGCAGCAGCATGTTCAAACATTCACTATTCTTAATTCTTTTATATGAATCTTTAAAGGCAAGGATGCCTTCTATTTGAGCAGCATGAAAATAATCCACCAAGAATGTTGGACAGGAGCTTTGGAGATCTTGTAGGTGACACATTTAAAGGAAGGACTTTATAAACTCCTTTACAACAACCTCTTTGGATTATTTTTATGCACGTCAACTAAAAGATGTCACAGCCTTCCAATGATCCAACTTTACCAGGACCAATATAACTAGTGTAGAGCTCTTCTTAGAAGCACAACAGCTGAAGCAGGGAGAAGGCGGGTATTTTGGTTTTCACTTTCTGCAGCAGGCCATCTAAAAAAGAAAACAGAATAGAGATGTACAGGGACAAAAAATGTGTTTTTATTATTCGGTTAGTTTGCATGAGGTTTTTTTCCCCATGAATTTCAGTTTGTGGATTGCTTGATTCATTTCATTCATGTGAAAAAAAAGAATCAAGCAATAAAAAAGAAACCGGACAAAAAATGAAATTGAAGCCTCCCTCCCATCCTCCTGGAAAAATGCCGGGGCCAGAATCCCCCCCAGCCCCCACTTAGCAGGTCCAATGGAGATCTGCCAACAAGAACTAGACAAAAGCCTTAAGTAGGCCGAGACCACGGCAATCTATTACGGCCTTCAGCCCAGACCCAGGCCTGACATTGGGACCCTACCTGGATACCAGGTCCCAATGCCGGAACTTCAACCCAAGCCCAGGCCTGATGCCACAACCTGACCCAGAGGCCAGGTCCCAGTGCTGGGGCCTTGGCCTGGACTGAGGTCTGATTCCGCAATTTGACCTGGAGGCTGGGTTCTGACACCTAGCCTCGGCCCAGGCTGGAGCCTCATCCCGGACCCAGACCCAGCACTGTAACCCAACCCAGAGGCTGAGTCCCGATGCTGGGGCCTCAGCCTAGGACAGAGCTCATGCCCAAGCCCAGGTCCAATGCTGTGACCCAACCCAGAGGCCGAGGCCCAATGCCTGGTCCTTGGCCTAGGCTGGAGTTTGAGCCCAGGCCCAAAGTCATGACCCGACCCGATGGTTAGGTTCTGGTGCCGGGGCCTAGGCACAGATACTGGCCCTACACTGTGACCCAACCCAGAGGCCGTATACAGATGCTGGGTCCTCGACCCGCACCCAGGCCCGGTGCCACTACCCAACCTGGAGGTTGGGTCCTGACACTGGGGCCTAGGCCCAAACCCATGCTCGATGCTGGGCCCTCGGCCAGGAGGCCAGTCCTGGGAGCAAATCTTCTGATCTTCTTTCTTCAGCTCAATGCCAAATAATCGTATCCACGGGAGTCACACCGGAGTTAATTAAATATGGCTCATTCACCCCTGTGGATGGCACCATTTTGATGTATGGGACCCAGACTCTGGGTTGTGTTGTGTTGTTGGGCCTGGGTCCAGGCCCTGGCCCTGATGTCAGGATCTAGTCTTCATTGGATACCCAACAGATCAGGTAAGGTGTTTTCTTTTTTAACTTTCAGGGTCTTTGCTGAGGTCCCAGTGTCAGCCCATGCCTCTGCTGAGACCTCGGCATCGTGCTCGCGCCTAGGCCATGGCACCCTGCTTTGGACCTCAGGCTAGGCCCTAGGCGAATCCCCGGTTTTGGGCCTAGGCTGAGGTACCAGCATCACGCTTGGCCATAGGCCGTGGCTCCTTCTTTGGGGCTCTGGCTATGATCCTAGGCAAGGCCCCTGTTTCGTGCCTAGGTCTAGGCCCTGTTCATTAGTTTAAAACAAAATGATTGAATAAAGTTTGTTTCATTCGGGAGGCCCCCGAATGAAAAGAATTAGGTTTATTCACCACATTTTACATTTTCATTTTAAATGAATGCACATCCCTCACATCCCATCTGTTTGCCACCTGATAGCTTTTCTAGAACAATTGCAGTAAGCAGTGTTGATTTTCATAAATTTTTTTTAAATTTATATTTTTATTAAACTTTTCAAGTTAAAAACATCAAAGAGAGAACAACAAACAACTGCAAGGAAGATGCATAAACAGAAACCAATATAATCAATATGCAGCTTTTAACATGACCAAGGTGATAGCAACACTCATAGTAACACCACATTATAACAGTTCTCCCCAACTGCAGCATATTCCCTCTGCAAGTCCATCATCCCTTCCCCCCCGCTTACAATAATAGACAATCTGGTTTCAAATCATTATGAAGAAAAACAATTACGTGTGAACATCATGCCTCGAAGCCAACCACCTTATTTATTTATTTATAACTTTTTCTATACCGAAGTTCAGGTAACAGAGTTACTTATCACTCCGGTTTACATTACAACAGATATAAATATTAAACAATGACAACAAGTGTCTTACAGAGAACAGGGAGAGACAACTTGGATAACATAACTGGGAACAAGAACATTACAAACTATTAATGCAAAACAAGTCCATGGAGAGGGAGATTAGCTATTGGTGTCGACAGTCTGTGGGAGTTGAGGAGTACTTAGTAAGTTATGGGAATGCTTGACCGAATAGCCATATCTTGAGTCTTTTTTTTAATGTGCTGTGGCAGTGTATCAACCTTAGTTCCGGAAGAAGAAAATTCCACTGTTTAGGGCCTGCTGTAGATAGAGCTCTTTTACTTAATGATGTTTTCATGGGAGGCGTGTGTAGAGTTCCTCTTTGTGCTAATCTTATTGGTCGTGAAGATGTGTGAAGTTGGAGAGGGATTCTGAGGTCCAGTGGGGTGTTATTGAAAATGGCTTTGTGGGTGATTGATAGAAGTTTGAAGAGGATTCGAAATTTGACTGGAAGCCAGTGGAGCTTTTTTAGAATTGGTGTTATATGGTCTCTTTTGCTGGATTTGGTGAGACATCTTGCTGTTGCGTTCTGTAACAGTTGGAGGGGTTTTAGGGAGTAGACTGGGAGACCATGTAGAAGTGAGTTACAGTAATCTATTTTCGAGAAAATGATGGATTGTAACACTGCTCTGAAATCACGGAAATGGAGGAGGGGACGAAGCCTTTTTAGAACTTGAAGTTTGTAGTAGCACTCTTTGATCGTAGTGTTGATGAAACCAGTGAAGCTTAGTTGGTTATCCATGACCACCCCAAGGTTTCTGACTTGTGTGGAGAAGACTGGGAGTGGTGTGAGGTGAGAGCAGTTCAATGGAAGGGTGCCGTCTTGAGTGATCAGGAGAAATTCTGTCTTGTCGGTGTTGAGAATCAGGTTGAGATTTGACAGTAGTTTGTTGATGGAGAGGAGGCAGGAGTTCCAAAAAAGTAAGGTCTTTTGTAGTGATTCGGTGATAGGGATAAGGATTTGGACATCATCGGCATATAAGTGATGGGTTAACTTTAGATTTGAGAGTAGCTGACAAAGCGGGAGAAGATAGATATTGAATAATGTAGGGGATAGCGAAGAGCCTTGAGGGACCCCTAATGTGGAACTGAATGGTGGAGACTCTTTGCTATTGATCTTGACTTTGTAGTTTCTGTTTTGGAGGAAGGATTTGAACCAGTTTAGGGCTTTGTTTTTGATGCCGATCTCTGATAATCTTTCGATGAGAAAATCATGGTTGACCGTGTCAAATGCGGCCGAGAGATCAAGGAGGATGAGTAAACAGGGATGTTTGTTTTCTAGATTCATGAGAATGTTATCTGACAGAGATAAAAGAAGAGTTTCGGTACTACGGAGTTTGCGAAAGCCGAATTGAGCTGGGGAGAGGATATCGTTATTGTCGAGGAATTCCGAGAGCTGTTTGTTGACAATTCTTTCCAGGATTTTGGCAATGACCGGAAGATTAGCAATGGGATGGAAATTTGCTGGGTTATCTGTAGAGAGATTAGGTTTTTTTAATAATGGTTTTAAGATAGCAAGTTTGAGAGGGTCCAGGACTAGGCCCTGTGATAGCGAGGCATTGATGATCTGGGAGATAGGCTTAGCAACGTCTTTAGCGCAAGCTATGAGCAGGTTAGCTGGAATTGCGTCGAGAGGGTGGGATGATGGCTTGATTTTCTTTAGCAGGTTTTCTATCTCTAAGGAAGAAGTAAGCTCAAAATCTTCTAAGCGGGCCGTTTGTTGCGAGGAGGCTGAGGAAAGTTGTTGCGAGAAGGCTGAGGATGGTTGAGCCTGGTTTGGGCTGAGTAGCAGGTCAGGAGGGCATGTATGATGCTGGGTTGGAGCATTGCTGCCTGTACGGGAGGCGAGTAGATTTGTTATTTTATTTTTGAAGTATGTGGCAAGGTCGGTAGCTTTAGAAGCCGCTTCGTTGTCTGGAATAGTTGAGGTAGGTGGTTTTGTGAGCGATGAGACCAGGGAAAATAGAGCTTTTGGGTCGTGGATGAAGTGATTGATTTTCTGAGAATAGAAGTCTCTTTTTGTCTGAAGAATGTTGATCCTGCATCTGTGCATGAGTGATTTAAAGGCTGCTAAATTGGATGAAGAGGGGTTCCTTCACCAGATCTGTTCCTTTTTTCTTAGATCATGTTTCAAAGATGTTAATTGTGGGGTGAACCATGGGTTTTTTTTGTCATTGTTGGCACTGATGATTTTGGTTGTAAGAGGGCAGGTTGCATTTGCCACTTTGTTTGTGATTTTTATCCAAGAGGTCAGGGCAGTATCAGCATCTGAAAGGTCTATTTGGGTTAGCTCGGAGAATAAATGAGAGATGAGGGTTTCCTGGTTGCATAGCTTTCTGAATTGGATTGTGGATTTCTGTTTTACCGAGGGAGTTGAGTGTAGGTATTGGAAGGAAGTCGAAATAAGCTTGTGGTCTGACCAAGGAATTGGCCGACAGTCGATGTGTGACGCTAGAGTGAAGCTTTGGTTGCTGAAGATAAGATCTAGTGTGTGTCCTGCTTTATGGGTGGGTTCGTTGATGAGCTGTTTGAATCCCATACAGCTGAGGGAGCTGAGGAAGGATTCGCAGTTAGATGAGCAAGGAGTGGAGTCCACGTGGAGATTGAAGTCTCCTAACAGAATGGTGGGAGAGTCAGTGTTAATGTGCTTCACGATGTATTCTATTAATGGAGAAGGGTCTGCCTCGAGACGTCCAGGGGGGGGGCGTAAATAAGGCCTATTTGTAACTGTGAGGATTTGAAAATTGAGAATTCTAAGGAAGGTGAGGAGATAGATGAGTGTAATGATAGACCTAGCTCTTTTTTAGCAGCGAATAAAAGGCCGCCTCCTTTTCTTTTTAATCTGGGGACGGAGAAAATGTTGAAGGTTTGTGTGGGGAGTTGGTTGATGAGGACCGTGTCTTCGTGTTTAAGCATGTTTCTGTGATGGCGCACAGGTCTGGCTGCTCATCTATAAGGTAATCATATAAGAGGTGGGGTTTTTTTACAATTGATTGAGCATTCAGTAGAGTTAGTGAGAATAGTGTGAGACCCAGGAGCTGGTTGAGAGGAGAGAGCATGATGGGAATAAGTCTTTTTTGTTGCCATTGTTGCTGGGAGGTTGAGTTGACCAGTTTTGCTGTTGTGATTCTCCTGTGGTAGCGTATGGTGGGAATGGGTGAGGTGAGCATGTTTAATTATTTTTTAGCTCAAAAGATCCGGCGTTTGAATTGTATGGGAGACAGTGGAGATTCCAGGCGCTCTGAGTGAGATAGTTGAACTCTGGTTGCGGACAGCAAGTAAGGGAGAGAGGTCTCTGGTAATAGTTGAGTCTGAGTGTAAGCAGTGTCTTGCTTCAGGGGCTGTACGAAGGGGCGTACAAAGGTGCAACGCCGGGAGTTAGAGCCTGAGATTTAAAGGGCTCTCACCTGGCTTCCTCTGCCTCGCTGGTCGTCACTTCCTTATTCTGCACTTTCAAATTTGGCACGGTTCGGGGTTTCTGGCTCCTGATAGGCCGGCTGGTACCCACGTGGTGGCGATTGTCGGGAGCGGTGAAAGGAGGGCCGGAGGAGCGCTGAATCTGGTTCTGTGGTCGGTGGGGCTTGAATCCCAAGATGGGGCGGTGCCGACTGGGTGAGGCTGGGGGTCCCGAAGCGAGCTTCCGGGCGGTGAGCGGCGAAAAGGAGAGCCGGGAGTTAGAGGATATAGAAGGATGTAAGTTGGACAAATGCAGGCCGAGGCGGGAGGAGTACAAGTATGTTGGTTGCGAGTTGCGTGTAGCACTGCTGTGGTGGGGTAGTGTAGCGAAAGGAGGGCCTTTCGTCTGAATCCTCACAACGGCTCACAAAGGGGCGCACTAAGGGGCAGGCCCCTTAGGTCGCGCTCCTTCGGGCGCGCGACGCCCGGTGCGCGACGCCCCAGGGAGCGTCTGTAATTTAAGGGCCTGAAAACAGTGCTGGGCTAGACCGGCTGGGTTGGGGGTGGGAGCAGTATCACTCACCACATGGTCCTGCTGCTTCTCTTTATTTTGCAGGTTTCTGAGCCCTCTTCTCCCTTTTTTTCTCTTAATTTCCCGGTTCACTGTTCACTGCTGGCTCACAGAAGGGAGGGGTGAGCGGGCTCTTGCCCCGACTGAGCTGTGCCGACCGCACAGATTTGGCAGCCACCTCTCGAGTGGCTGCCAAATCTGCATCCTCCGTGGGTTTCGGTTGTGAGTAGCTAGTATCTCCTTAAGGAGGCGCCATAGCTTACTTAAGCGCTGTCTCACAGTGTGCTCCGGGGGAAGTTTATCAGTTTTCCATGCTAGTGCTAACTCACACTGTGCTGCCATGATAACCAGGTGAGCTACCTTCCATTGAGCTAGTGGAATATCAACTGGGAGGTTCAGTCGAACGTTCTCAGGATTAAGTACAAGCTGCACCCCCAGGATTTGAGTTAACAGTTGAGAAATGTACTTCCAGTAATTAGCTACTTTAGAGCACGACCACCACATATGATAAAATGTTCCCACCTGTCCACATCCTTTCCAACACAGCGGGGATAGTGTAGCAGTAAATTTGTGTAGCCGTTCTGGAGAATAGTACCACCTAAATAAGAGCTTATAGCAGTTTTCCGCAAATGGAGTATACTGGGATGCCTTCTTAGTCGCCATAAAAATCTCATCCCACTGTTCAACAGAGAATGACCTTCCCAAATCCGCCTCCCAGGCCCTCATATAGGATAGTTTAGGCGTGAGGTCGGTATTGAGAGAATTATATAATCGCGAGATTACTTTCCTCAAGAAATCCGTACTTTCACACCAGTGCTCCAGCTGCGATTTACCCTTCAGCAGTTCGAGCCCAATCCACTCCCTCATAAAAAAGTGTCAAACCTGAATATAAGCAAAAACATCCCCCGGCCTAAGCTGGAATTGTTCTTGAAGTGAAGGGAAGGGAATCATGGCCCCCTGCGACCACACCTGGTCCAATACTCAAACACCCCTTGTTGCCCACGACGGGAGGAACGTCAAATGTCTTGCCTGGGATAGAAGGACATTGGCAGTCAAGCTGGAGCTGTGAAAATATAGTCTATCTCCCACTAAGAATTTCTTCCAGGTGTCCCAAAGCTTTAGAGTTGTCTGAACTGGCAGCGAAATGTGGTTTAAAGGAAACCAAGCCGGACGAGGCAACCAAAGAAGATCTTTGAGTGGCATTTCACCTACTAAATATTGTTCTATCAAATGCTACTGTTTCCGTTCCCCCTTGCGGTGCCAGTCCAGGATTGCTCTTAGCTGGGCTGCCGCATAATACCTACGAAGGTTAGGTACACCCAATCCGCCTCTCAGCCCTGGACGATACATGACTGCCTGGGAAACCCGAGGGGGTCTACGATGCCAGATGAAGGAAAAAATTTTCTGTTGCCATTGTTTAAGCAATTTGTTAGAGAGGTGAATGGGCAACGCTTGAAAAAGATACCCCAACCTTGGGAGGATATTCATTTTAATTGCAGATATGCGGCCAAACCATGATAGATAGAGACCGGACCATCTGTCTAGGTCTCCAAATATTTTAAGAATAAGTGGGGGGTAGTTCAACTGATATAGCTCATTGAGATCCTTACTAATATTAACCCCAAGATATTTAAGTTTCTTAGGGGCCCACTTAAATGAAAACATAGTCTGTAAATTACACAATTCTGTCGCTGGGGCTGTAATATTTAGAATTTCCGATTTGTCTACATTAAGCTTAAAACCGATTTGTCTACATTAAGCTTATCCTACTAAAATTCTGCAGTTCCAACAAGGTTTCCCGCAATGTTTATGCTGGATTGGTGAGGGAAAACAGGACATCATCTGCAAATATGGACATCTTATACTCATCGTCACCTAGTGTTACTCCTTGAATGCGGGGATTAGCCCTTACTTTAATAGCTAAGGGTTCAAGGAATAAGGCAAATAATAAGGGTGACAGTGGACAACCTTGTCTCGTCCCTCTGCTAATGGGAAACGTCTCAGAGTAGGTACCATTGACTTTCATTCGGGCTTTAGGGTCCGTATACAATTGCTGCAAGCAGTTGAGAAAGGAAGGTCCAAAATTCAGTCTCCTAAGCGTGCAAAATAAAAATGGCCAGTGTACCATACCAAATGCCTTTTTGGCATCGACTGATAGGAGAACCATCAGAATGTCCTGATCTCGGGCCCACCAGATTAAATCCACAATCTTCCTGATGTTATCGGCGGCCATTCTACCAGGGATAAATCCCGCTTGGTCCGTGTGTATCAAGCGGGCCATTACATGATTAAGGTGAGTAGCCATTATTTTTCCCTAGGTTTCCCTGATCCCATTTGGGTTCCCCCAAAATTGTCAACCTGAGGACAAATTGTTAAGTTAAAGTCTCCCACTAGAATGATATTACCCTCCCCCTCTTTACTGAGGAGTTCGTTTATGGAGGTAAAGAAATCTTGTTGTTGCGTGTTGGGCGCATAGATATTCAGTAAAGTAAACAGTTCACCCCTATATTCACATTTTACTAGAAGAAACCGTTCACCGGTATCTTCAACAAGTGATTTGATAATATAATCAAAACCTTGTTTAAATAAAGTACAGTCACCGGCATATTTCTGAGACTTATTTGCGGGTGAGAAAAAACTAAAAGCAAACATCGGCCAGGCTAACAAATGCTCATAGCGGCGTCGCAAATGTGTTTCCTGTAGGCATATGATTCCTGCCGCATGTGTTGCAGTCGGACACTGCTGGCGAGGTAGTGGACCCTTGGGCCGGCCCACCGAGGGTGACGGGGTAGGCCGGGAGGCAGAGCCCCAGACAGGAGGTGTTCACCCAGGAACCCGGAACCCCCCAGGAGGAGCCCGTAGGGCCCTGGGACCTCGGGACTTGGGGTATAGTCAGAGAGTCCAGAGGCAGAGGTGTGCTTAGACCGGGACCAGAGTAAACTGGAAGTATAGGAAGTCCAAGGTACCCGGGAAGCAGGAGCCAGCAGTACAGGGCCGAGAGCCAGCTGAAGACAGGGCAGTGGGCGGCAGCGGAGACTGCAGCAAACCGGAGGCTGAAGCAGGCTGTGAGCTGAAGCGGAGTTTGTAGCTGACCGGAGCTGGAGCAGGCTGCAGCTGAAGCTGAGTCTGTAGCAAACCGGGGTCAGAGGCGGGCAGCAGGCTGAAGCGGAATCGTAGGCAAACCAGGGTCAGAGGCAGGCAGCAGGCGGAAGCGGAGTCGTAGGCAAACCGGAGTCAGAGGCAGGCAGCAGGCTGAAGCGGAGTCGTAGGCAAACCGAAGTCAGAGGCAGGCAGCAGGCTGAAGCGAAGTCGAAGGCAAACCGGGGTCAGAGGCAGGCAGCAGGCTGAAGCGGAGTCGTAGGCAAACCGGAGTCAGAGGCAGGCAGCAGGCTGAAGCGGAGTCGTAGGCAAACCGGAGAGAAGCAGGAAACCGTAGAGAACAACAGGAGCGCAACTCAGAACAACTATGCAGTTGTGAACCTCGTTGCAAGGCGATAAGAGAGAGTCTGAACGCCGGTTATATCGGGACTTGGGCGTGACGTCAGCAGCACGGGCGGGGCCAGGCTTCCGGGAGTTGAGCGTTCAAGACGGGCGTCCTCGCGCGCGCGCGAGACTGAGGAGAAGCAGGCACGTAATGGTGGCCGCCACGTGGAGTGAGAGAAGTCCCCGGGGTCCAGAGTCGGCGGAACGCGGCGGTTCCTGAAGCGGAGGTATGCAGGGTTGAGCCCAAGGCGAGGGGAAGCGATGGCGACCGCAATAGCATGACTACATATATCTTGCTTTAAAAGATGTCTTTTGCGTGGAATATTCAGGCCCTTGACATTCAAGGATATAAATTTAAGTGCCATTAGGACGGGAAAACATAGCATGAGAGGGCAAACTCGAGACTGTTTCCCTCATCCGCAAAGCTCAGCCTAATCCCTCTTCCACCCCCCTGAGGAAATAGTGTATCATACGATTGAAACCAGATCAGCAGCCCTCTAGGCAGAAACTGAAACCGGACATCTCGATTTGTATGCTGTATACCTTCAACCCTACCATCCCCTCCTCCCTCCCCCTCCCTCCCATCCCCTTCAGTAATTGCCATGAATCCATGACAGTCCTGCCGAAGCAGGCTTGTGAAGCTGCCCGTCTTTAGAGTTTCAGAGCAGCCGCCCCTTCCCCCCACTCCTAACTGCAATAATTCCCCTCCCCTCCCCACTTCTGCAAGCCCCAAACATCGAACTTGTCTTCACTGTACCACTAAGGAGGCTAATCCAAGAGACAGATCTAAGAGAGCAGAGTTAATCAACCAGAGCAGTAAAGAATGCAAGTATATGGTTAACTGCAAAACGTCTGACACACAAAAAGTCTCACAAGGGTCCTTCTCTATGCAATATTTGCTCAGCTCGCTCCTTCCCCACTGCAAGCACCAGCCCTCCATTTTGACGCAGGCGACGACCTCCTTTGTCCACTCTCTGCCATTTCGATGGTTCCGGGCGGCCTTTGTGCTCCGGGTGCTGTGCTAATGCAACTGGGATACCGGCAGATTGTAAAATGGCGGCAGCTTCATCCGGGTTAGTTACCCGGGTCATCGTGCCCTGTATAGTTATGGCTATCCCAGTTGGGAATAGCCAACGGTACCTTATTTTGTCTTTCCGAAGCAAAGAGGTAAGATGTTGATAAGATTGCCGACGCTGGAAGGTACCCGGGTCGAGGTCAGCGAAAACCGAGATAGTGTGACCTTCCCACTGCCATGTTTGTTGCTTCCTCGCCGCCATCAGGACCTTTTCTTTCACAGGAAATTGCAGGAAACAAGCAAATATGTCTCTCGGGAGGTTTCCTGTCCGCTGGCCTAACTTACGGTGAGCCCTCTCTAATTCAATAAGGTCGGAGGTATTCTCGTCTGTACGGTCACTTCCTTGAGCGATAAAAAATCGGCTCAGTGATCGAACCACCTCGTGGCAGTCTCTGTAGGCCTCGGTCTCGGGGATCCCCCGGAAGCGCAGGTTGCTCCGACAATTGTGGTTTTCTAATCTTCAAGTTTTAATAGAAGGGCATCTCACTCTTTAGCTATAGTGTCACATTGGGTTTGTAGAGTCCCCAATTTGTGTTCTTGGGCTTCCAGACGAATGTCACAATCATCCACCCTATGCCCGATTTCACTCATCTCCTCTTTCAACTCAGCAATCCGCTCGAGCAATTCCTTTCTATTCTCTTTCATATCTTTCCAGAGCTCACTAAACCATTGTCGAAATTCTGATCGCGTGGGTACATCGGACCCGGAGGTACCCTGTGCTCCATTTGGGAATCAGAGTCTTCTTCCGATAAGGTCGCCATTTCTGTGTCTGCACCATGGCCAAGGCCTTCAGTGTCTCCTCCCACTTTTAAATAGGAAAAGTGGCATAGATCTGTCCCCCTTTTCTTTTGAGACATGCCCTCAAGTTATAGTGGTTGCAGATTGCTGTTTAAATCCTCTCTGGAGCGGGGATGGCTATTGATTTTAGCTAAAAGAAGCTCGTGGTGGATGGGAGCTCCCAGCTCAAGCTGCCATTCCACTCGCTGACGTCACAGCCTCCCCCTGATTTTCATAAATTTGTTGTAATTCAAGGTTCTGGCAATGGAGAGAGAATTTCTGGTTGTCGCACACTTAAAGCACCACAAGAATCTTCAAAACTCATGGGCCAGTTCTTGGCTGCTGACCGCTCAGATCATAGGATCAGCAGCCAGGAAGTGCTAGCCCAAGGGTTCTAAAAATGCTTGCAGTACAGGGATGGGGTGTCTAGTGGAGTTCAATCCACCAGGCACAAAGAAAAGGGAGGCCTGTGGCAGCTAACAGAGCCCATCCTGCCAACCAGCAAAGAGGAAAGAGGCCTACACTGGTCTACCTACTTTCAAATGTAAATGGGAGGTAGGGAAGAGAAATAGTGTGTACAAAAGAAAAGAGAGAAGGTCAGCGCAGGCACACCCCACCCCACCCCACCTTCATCCCGCTAATCCGTAACTTCCTGACCCTGTATCTCTTTTTTTTTTTTTTTGAGAAAATCACCTGTGGCGGTAAAGCTATAGGACTAAGGGAGATACTTTTTTCATTTGATCCTTCTAAAGATATTTCATCTATGCATTACATAATTTCAAAGGTATTCCTCAAAACAGGAGAAATGATAGAGACTTTAAAACAACAAGGATCAAAAGTGCTTTAAATCAACCATAATCTGATAGCACCTCTTGCTTTCATCTCCACTTTTCCATCCAATGTTGTTCAGTAGGCAGCATCTGCAAAAAAGGAGCAACCTGCTTAGCTTGTGCCTCCCCAGGAGGGGGAGTTAGTCAAGGTACTGGTGATGGTGAAAGGAAGCTGCCTCAGGCACCCAGCAGATCAATATACTAGACAAACTTTGCCACAGCAACAGAATTCTGAGACACAAAATGACTGACAAACTCTTATTCTCAAAAGTTCAGGGGAAAAAAAACCTTGTTTCAGAATTGCAACATCAAGTTGAAATGGCAGATTTGAGACACAGAACTAGATGCGTGTCACACAACTTCATCTGACAATGTTATTCAGTAATGACATTACTTTACATCTTTCTGGGATGCTTATTATCACAGCAGCCAGTTTTCTGCGGCAGAGTCTGGGGCAATTATGTGGTAAATTTGCATAAATTTGCATATTGTTTTACATCTTTTATCATGCAAAAAATAGTCAATTTTTGATTGAAAACCTTTCACATTATTTTTAAACAACATTTAAACTATATACAAATACAAAATTTACAATATACAAAAATCAACTATTTATCAAGTGAACACAGAAGTTGCAAACTTATAGTTTTAAAATGTCACTTTTGTTTTGAAATACAGGGCAACCATCCATTTTGTATTTTCTTGGGAAAGTCCTTGTCATCTTTGAGAGTACATGAGCTTATGCATGCTGAAGCTGTGCAGAGTTTGTCATGTTGATAATTGAAATTAATGCCATCTCTGCCAGCTGTGGGACAGGAGCAGCTGCAGACTTCCAAAATACATCCAGGTCTCTGTCATCTGATGTATGGTTGGCCACATATGCAGGTGCAAGAGCCTTTGTATAAAGATGAAATTAGGACATCACACTGTTCAGGAATTGTACCAAAATCATCTTTAGTTTGTCTTTAAAAAAATTATTTCTTGCTCTGTCCACTCCAATCTCACTCCTCAATTCCTGCTTCCTTCAGGACAGGAGGGAAGGGGGAAACAACAGGAGAGCAGGGCCTGGAGTGTGGTGGTGCTCAAACTGGTCCTTGTAAGCAGTGCCTCCAATGTATGCCAATATTTCTCATGCACATTTATTAGGGATATCCTGATAACCTACCTAGTTGTGGTGAGGGGTGCCAGGACCAGTTTGAGCACCCCTGAATTAGGGAGCAGAGCTTATCTCTGCTCCAACCTCAGCTTCACCCCTCCCCTTCTGTTCTCTGTAAACTGCCTAAGAGGGGAGGGGATGAAGCATGAAGTAGAGAGATTAGTTGCAAGGGGATGAGACAAAAGGCTGTTGAATCAGCCCTGATGGCACTGTAGCTTCCTGCAGATGATTGAAATAGCATGAGGGAGTTTCAAGGTCATTGATTGTGTGACAGGTTGTAAATTATGTGGCAGCAAGCTAATTATGTAGTTTCTCCTCAAGGCCACAGAATCATAGGAACTTGAGGGCACTTATTACATCTCTCTATGCCTTGATATACCCATCTGAAATTAGGTAATTATAATAATAGTCCTTGCAGTTTGGGTACCAGGTTATACTTGTAGACCACCAAAGAGGTAACAGCATGTATGTTTCTGCAGCCTTGAATTGTAAGGTAGGAAGGAAACCTTGTTGGTTCAAAGATATTATATAAGTTCAAATTACTGTTATTTTCTTTTCTCTTCCACATCTTACATAATGAAAAATTCCTGTTCCTTAATTATAGCTGCAGTTCTCATGACCAAACCTATGCAGGCTGTGAAGAAAGCAAATCTTTGTTTCTTCTGATAACAAAAGTCATTTGCTTTGGTTTCTCTTGTGGGGGAGGAGGGTTGTGAATTGGCATCTGATTCTCTTGATTTTATTACAAAAAAAAGACTATGAGTTCTCCATAAAGTTAATGATACCATCCAAACTCTAGTTCTTCCTATCAAAGACTGCACATGTTCAATGACCTGGAGTGCAGTGGTGGCCCTAGTGGTTAAAGCAGCATGCAGACAGCCAGAGCAAATCCTGCTTCTCCCAGTGATGCTCCTTAGGTAAGTCACTTCACTCTCCATGGACTGAGGAATCAAACTTACAGGGTCATTCTTTATTCTGCGATGGGCTGATATCGCGGCAGTATCATTATAATTAGAGGGAAGGGAAGAAGTGTGGGCGGGGTCTGAACGGAGCTATCTCTCAGCAGCGATGCGGGCAATGATGTTTTTCACATTATCGCCGGCAGCACGGCGGGAAATATAACTACTCCTTTTCCTGTGGTGCTATGGGGGCGAAAGTGTGCGGCACAGCCGCACCGCAGCCTGTGAAACCGCACCGCTGCAATGCGGCCTGCTGCCCACTGTCGCCACCCCCCCCCCCCCCCCGCCCCTTTTTTTTTTTTCGCAACACATCATTCTGCTAGAATCTAAGGTCAGAATATAAGTCCTCTAAGGAAGGGACATACCCTCTGTACCTGAAATGTACCTTGCCTTGAACCTGGGTTCAGAAAGGCAAGAAATCAATGAAAATAAAATCCAATTGACCTCTTGATATTGGATAGTGTTTCTTTCTTTAAATGGATCTTACAGTGGAAAGTATATGTCTTTTTCCTCTCTGGGAATAAACAAAACATTTCTAAAAAAAAAAAAATGGCTCTCCTTCCTTCAAAATGATATCATAAAGGAGGTGCTACTGAAAGGTAGTTCTTAAAGCTCCCATTCTGAGTCACTAATAACTACAAATAATTAGACAGTAACTTTCAAGGCGCACACATATGTGCATATGCCAGCTCGTGCAAAGGACCCGGCGTTATTATAATCTACATGCATATATGCACGCATGGTTTAAAACAGGCCGTACGTGTGCGTGCAAATTTATATGGACATGCACATGTGTGCGCAAGTGCCGCCTCTACCGAATAAATGGGGGGCTTTTAGTAGACATGCGTGCCAACGCAATTACCAGTTTTCCCAATTCGTTTCCAGTTCACCCAGATAAAGGCTAGGACTTCCTAACCCCCCCCCCCCCTAATTAATTAGCCTCCCTTTTACCCTGTTAGCCTCTACCCTTAAAACTCCACTGACTGGCCTAGTTTTTTTTTGTTTTAGGACTTACACGCCATTCATAGCAGAAGTAAAGTTACGCTGTAGGGGACACCGGCGCACGCTTGTGCATGTAAGTATTTGCATGCTAGTTTCATCCATAAATCCTGGAACACCATGCCCACTCCTCACCCCTTGTTTGGCTAAAAATGTTTGTGCGTATTCTGGGAGATACACGCGTACGCGGGTGCTTTTAAAATCCATGCAGTGAGCACTGACCCGACTTCTGTGCGTTATCTCCCAGCTTTGGCATGTGCTGGGCTTTTAAAATTCACCCCTTAATGTTTTACAGAGTCAAAAACCATACAGATTTACTCCACTCAGAGATAAATTATTCCTTTGAGGTAGCAGTTCACCTTTTGGCCATTTGAAACATTACCTGCATGCAACCTAAGGGCTGGATTTACTAATGCCACAAGGCATAGTGAGTCCAGCGGTAACGGGGGGTGGGGGGCGAAACGGGGGGCGGTCCTGCGATAGCCAGGAACGATTTCACCTCCACGGTGCGATCGCTGCCAGCGTCGTGCCAAATAACTACACCATAAAAAGTGTTGTTATTCGGCGCGAAACTAACAGCGATAAAGGTGCTTACCTTTCGCTGTCGGTGCAGTCTTCGCGGCGTCAGCCCTGGTGCCACCCCGACTCCTCCTCTTCCGGGGCTGATGCTGCCCCGACTCCGCCCCCATCTTGGTATCACACGCAATAAGGGACTTTTCGTGTGCGAAACGTCCCTTATCACATGCGATCCGCTTGGTAAATGACTCCCTATGTGTTCTACACCTCTAAACATAAAATCAGACATCCGAAATTTTGCCACTTGTAAACTGATGCAATATTCTAACCCTCAAAAAAGGTTATAAAAAATTCTGGTCCCACAATAGCTGCTCATCTGTAGGAATTTGCTGTGGGTTGTTGATCATGAACGACAGGAAAGAAAGTAAAGGGCATCCACAAGATCTTTTTTGGAGCTGGCAGTGTCTTCCTGCTCTTCTTGACCTTCCAGTTCAATCTTAATCAGCTTCTCTGGGGCTGTGCCGCCATGAACCTTCATTTACAACTACTCAGGGATTTTTCCCTGTAGGCCCGTTGCACGATGACTGGGATTCCCTCTCTCTTCATGGTCTATGAATGCTGCTTCTGCAGACAGACCCAGGAATTGAACCCAGCTCTCAGAATGGAAGTGCTGCCACTGGGCTGACCCTATTTTTTGTTTGAGTGGCAGGCAAAGCATTTGTCCGAAGTTCGTGTGCTTTCTCCCACTCCCTCTCCCCCCGCAAAAAAAAGTTGGGCCAAGGCAAAGGATTATTTTAATTTAATGCAGAAATACTGATGTAATTCAAAATGCTTTTGTCCAGTACTGCTATAAAGATCATGTTCATGTCTCAGGGCACCAAAAATTGACATAGGTATTTTGTCCAACTTAATTTTTATATGTTTTTTTCCTAGTTTGGGATAAGATACAAACTGTATAAAAATCAAAAGTAGAGCAATGTTGTGTTTGTAGGATAATTAGATTTCCAAGTAAAAGAAGAAATGTAAAAAAATATATAATTTAGGGAAAAAAATTTGCAAGAATACTAAACATATATACGGCCCCAGTATGCAAGCTGTTGGCTGGGCTCTGCTTGGGCCATCATGCGTAGACTGATGATACTCAAGTTTTTGTACTGGTTTTGTCACCCTGCCTTGCAACATTTGAGTCAGTTGTCCATAATTGTTTAGCAAATAATATAAAAAAGACAGAAATAATGATTTTGCGGAGATTGAGCAAGACCAGGTCACCCCTCCTTTCAGTATGATGCGATAAGGATTCCTATAGCTAGCCATGCTAAAAGTTCAGGGGTTATTTTGGGTTCAGAGTTGTCTCTGGTTTCTCAGATTAAAAACAATGATCAAGACAGGATACTAGAAGCTTTGATTGCTTTGGCCATTGAAGAACTTATTGGATAGGAATGGGTTTTGTCTGGTAGTTCAGGCGCTGATTCTTCCTTTCCTAGACTACTGTAACTCCCTGTATATTGGTTTGTCATTATATTTTCTACAGGCTCTACAATTGCTTCAAAATTCTGCAACATGGTTAATCACTCGCCTTAACAGTTAAGCACATTATGCCAGTGTTGAAAGATCTTCACTGGTTACCCATTTCCTGAAGAATACAGTACAAGGTTGCCTTCCTGGTTCATAAAATGATTAATTCTGAGGTACTGCCATGGATGAAAGCTATGTTGCAACTTTATAATCCCTCCAGAGTTCTGAGATTGTCCCAGTGGTCCTTTTGGATGTGCCCTCTCTCCGCCACACATGTCCTTGAGGTACATACAAGTGAACTTTTTCCGTAGCGGGCCCTGTACTCTGGAACTCTCTGACTGTAGAGCTTCGCATGATGGATTGCTCTAAGTTGTTTAAGAAGGCACTGAAAATGTATTTGTTTCAGTTGGCCTTTGCAGAGATGGTTTAGAGATTGACTTGCAAGAGGATGTTACAGTACTAAGATCATACTGAAGTTTATGTTCATGTCTTGTATATTTTATCATTTTCATTTTGGGTGTTGTATGTAAGCTGCCTAGAGCAGTGGATTTAGGAAGTCTAGAAACTATTAAATTAAATACTTAACTAAATACATTTTAGATTATGATGTCTAGCTTTTAGTGATGCTTAATTAAAAAAAAACATTTGGTTGCAATCTGGTTTCCTATAGTGAAAATGGCCTTATAAGATCGACAGACATTCGAATGGGAAAAGACAATAAATGAGTTGATTTTTGGTTAGGTTCATTGTCACCAAATCAAAATAATGAGGCATCTGAAAAAACCCAAATCTTTCTCCACTTATTTGGTTCAATCATTAAAGTGAATGGGAGAACAAAGCAATATGTGTTTTTGTTTTGGTTTTTTTTACTTCAAGCAAGACAGAACAGAGCCATTTGGGGACAAGGAAGGAGAAGAAGCAATCATATTGAAGCATTTTTTCAACCAGCCTAAACCAGTTGCATGTTATGAGCTCATCATTTTTTAAGTAAAAATGAAACTATGAGCAATCTTTTTTTTTTCAGTCATTTCTTAGTATGATCTCAGAGAAAGAAGGCAGAAGTTCTGAAGCTCCGTACTTCAAACTTCAGTTTAAAAAAAGTTTATAGAAAATTTAGATTTGAAGAAGGAAGCAAAGTGTGCTGTTACTATCATTCAGGCCGATGCAATACCGTGCGCTAGCCTCTGTGCATGGTTTAACACGCAATTAGATGAGCATTTTGGATACGCATCCATAACCCCCAATCCAATTCGGGGATTAGCACATCAAAAATGCACGTGCAGAACACCGCGTAGCTAATAGCGCCATCACCATGGAAATTCATGTAGGTAAGGCTATTAGCTAATCCCCACGATCCAATACATTTTCTGCGTGGCCAATGCACCCTTGCAATGTGGCAAATTTTATGCCAGCCCAGGGCTGGCGTAAAGGAAAGCCACACTCAAGGGCGCATTGAAAAAAACGAAAAATCCTGCTTTCTGTGATTCTTCCTAATAGTACTGTAATGATACTAAGTAGGAGGAACCAAATAAAGCAGTATTTATTTTTTTTAAAAAAGGCTTAAAAAATTTTTTTTGACAGGGTCCAGGCCGTGAACCTTGTGCGTGTATATGCCGGTAATGGGAGAAAATGGAAACTTGTAGATTGAGCGTTCGTTTTCTCAATCCACTTGACAGCCATCTCTCCTTTGGTGCCCGATGCCGTGGAGGCACTAGGGATGCACATTTGTCCCTAGCGCCTCCTTTTTAGTGCGACCCCTCATTTCAATATTCTATCTCGTGCCCAGGAGAGAAGGCTGGGCACGTGTTAGGAAAGCGGGTGCTCAACAGTGAGCACCCATTTTCTGCACACATTTATTGCACATGCCCAATTGTCACTGTGCCCTAGCTATGTTTTGGGGAGTGGTAGTAGAGGGACAAACTGTAATTTTGTCAGAGGATTACAGAGTATTTCATCAGCATAAGGCAGGCACTAAGGCAAACAGTGTGTGTCAGTGTCTACATACAAGGTACAGAAAGAGAGATTGATTCTCTTGTAGCATGTGCAGCGAGACCAGTGACTGTCACAGGGAGCAGCTTGCTTTCTCTGTGTAAAAGAGTCCATGACAATGTACTAATTCTTGTGTGTATGTGACTCTTGAAGTAAGTTTGACTTTGTGTACATAGTCAGCAAGCATCAACATTTCACTCTGCTCTGTTTGGAATCAAAGTGACTGTGTGGTCTGCTGTCTGAGTGAGGCCATCCCCATAATCAGTATCCTGGAAGAGAAATTGCAGGATTTCTGGCAGGAAAAAGGTGGTGTTGCATCAGAAGTGTTGGTGCTCATGGCCTCCTTCCATGTGCAACTGCAAAATTGGCTTTAAGCCCTCACCCAGCTGAATCTTTTCATGCTAAGCACTTTGTATGACCTAAAGGTGAAAGGGAGCTTCACTTTTCAGTTCAGCAATCTGGTTTACTGGAAGGAGAAGCTGGTGGCCTGGGTGCAGGAATGAGAGCACCAGAGGCAAAGGAGTTGCAGCAGAGGTCTCCCTATCAGGCTCTGACCAGCAGCTCAGCACAGTAATCAGAGTTTATTACAGAGCTTTAATCAAAGGAGCATTTGACAGACATAACAAAGTCCTGTCCTACACTCTACAGGAGATACAATTATACAGGATCAGTTCCTTACTGGGCAAGCAGGGTTTAGATCCACAACAACTCCAAATGTGATTCAAAAACAACACTTACCCCTGACTAGGGGTTAAAAACGGTGTGCTAGCAGGGATTGGTCTCCCTTTGGCCCAGAGAGGGATTCATTGGGTGTGTCCAAAGCCCTAATACCTGAAGGATAGAAATAACATGACTTCCCAGCTCTCCACAGCTAGTTCCAGCCTGCTACTTCCACAGCCAACACTGGTCCTGACAATCCCTCGTCCAATGTCTGGAAATGTTGATGCTGCTGTGCTTCCTGCCTTGCTCTATACTCTATGAGGTAGACTTTAAAGCGTTGCTCATGCAAAAACAGCCACATACGTGCGTATGCAGGCCACGCGCAAGCAATGCGAATTTTAAGAACCCGGGAAGTACGCAAGTACATACCCATGCAAGCATCGAGAATAATGGGATGGAAAAGGGGCGGGAAATGGGTGGGTCATGGATGTTCCAGGGCGGGGCTAAGACGTGCATAACTCTGAATTTTAAAAAAGCTGACCATGGTTCGTGTCCGTGAGTTATCCACGTAACTTTGCTGCAGGTCCTGATGAGGAGCAAGTCTAAAGGTCTCGAGTTTTAGGGCTTTCAGCACAGCGTGAAAGTTCCTGGTCAAGTGGGGTCTTACAGGATGAAGAACCAGAGGGGTCGTGAAGACCTCAATATCAACTGGACAAACTGGTGGGTTAAGTGGAAAAACTGGTTTTTCCCTTGCGCACGTTTTAAAATCCACCTGCATACACACGTAAAAGCTGCTACAGCCCTAGTGGAAATACGTATGGGACATTTACTCCAGTGGTCCCCAACCCTGTCCTGGGGGCCCACCAGCCAGTTGGGTTTTCAGGACATCCACAATGAATATGCATGAGAGAAAGATTCCTTTGTTACATAGCTGACATCCGTGTGCATCTTTAAGATATCCACATGGAACTTCTTCTCATCCATAACAAACAGACTATCAAGCTCTCTCCTTCCAATGACCCTAAACTCTCCACTCTCCTGGCTCCATCCCCTGTACGAAACCTTGGCGTCTTTGTTGATGCGCATTTGAGCCTGAAATTCCATATTACCTCTGTCATAAAAGGAGGATTTTATAAGCTCATGGTTATAAAAAAGCTCAAGCCCCTACTCCACACGCATGATCTCAAAACTGTCATACAAGCCACCTTATCATCCAAGCTTGATTACTGCAACTCCCTCTACTTAGGTCTCCCCCTCTCAACCATCAAGCCCCTACAGATTCTGCAAAATGCTACTGCTAGGATAATTAGTAATGCTCGTAAATCCGATCACATAACCCCCATACTCAAGGATCTACATTGGCTCCCCATTTCATACCGTATACTTTTTAAAACCCTTACCTTAATACACAAAGCCATTCACGAACATAATCCTTCATGGCTTAGCGTTCCATTGAAACTCAAACACTTGACCAGACCCACTAGAACGAACCGCAATTTTACACTACTAGTCCCCCCACTTAAGAAAGCCAGACTTACAGCCACAAGGGCTCATGCATTGTCTATTGCTGGCCCAACACAATGGAATAACCTACCTCTCAATCTTCGCCAAGAGCCAAACCTTTGTAAATTCCGCAAAATGTTAAAGACCTGGCTCTTCTACCAGGCTTTCCCAGACTAATTGCTGCCGACTCCTGCCCCTCCTTTTCTGGCATTCGATTCCAGCCTACTGCCTCATGATAATCTGCCATACCATGTTTTAAGTAATATTGTTACTTCTTTGAATATCTTGTTTTATTTTTTATTTTACCCTCTCTGGTTTCGTACTGGTAAACTCCTACTTCTTCTCTGCTTCCTATAAATTATTCATTGGTTGCCCTGTTTCCCCCCCCCCCCCCCCCCCCCCCCCCCCCCCCCCGTTTTATTGTAATTTCCATCTTTTTGTTAAATTGTAAACCGATATGATTTGTATTTTAATGTCGGTATAAAAAAAAACTGTTAAATAAATAAATAAATAAACAAATAAATAAATAAATAAATGTATATTGGATACATAGTGTCACATGGGCCTGCAAAGATACAGGTGACCGCACTGCCTCAGCTGTTGCTAAGGCAGTGTTGCCATTGGCGTGCTCACCTAGCAGCCCTTCATTTACAGTGTTTTGGCAAGCACATGTCAAAGATAGTGGCAGGCCCAAACTTCTCATAGGACATTGCAAGCTGTCATATGTCATTGGGGTTGCACACCCCCATACATAGCTGGCCCCTACTACAACTAGATAAGCAAACAGTCAAACCTCATGTACAGATGGTGAGGGCCTTGGCCCTTGGACTGTCATGTTAGTTACCGTATTTTTCGCTCCATAAGACGCACTTTTTTTCCCCCAAAAGTGGGGGGAAAATGTATGTGCGTCTTATGGAGCGAATATAAAAAAAAAAAACAAACAAAAATCTAACAACCCCCCCCCCCCCCGACTCCCCCAAGACCTGCCGACTTAATTTCCTACAACCCCCCACCCTCCTGACCCCCCCAAGACCTGCCGACTTAATTTCCTACAACCCCCCACCATCCTGACCCCCCCAAGACCTGCCGACTTAATTTCCTACAACCCCCCACCCTCCTGACCCCCCCAAGACCTGCCGACTTAATTTCCTACAACCCCCCACCCTCCTGACCCCCCCCCATACCTGCCAAACCTCCCTGGTGGTCCAGCGGGGGTCCAGGAGCGGTCCGGGAACGATCTCTTGGGCGTGAGCTGTCGGCTGCCAGTAAACAAAATGGCGCCGACGGCCCTTTGCCCTCACTATGTCACTGGGACCGACCGCTGCTATTGGTCGGTCTCAGTGACATAGTGAGGGCAAAGGGCTGTCGGCGCCATTTTGATTACTGGCAGCCGACGGCCCAAGCCCAGGACACCGCTCCTGGACCCCCGCTGGACCACCAGGGACGTTTGGCAGGTCTTGGGGGGGTCAGGAGGGTGGGGGGTTGTAGGAAATTAAGTCGGCAGGTCTTGGGGGGGTCAGGAGGGTGGGGGGTTGTAGGAAATTAAGTCGGCAGATCTTGGGGGAGTCAGGAGGGTGGGGGTTGTAGGAAATTAAGTCGGCAGGTCTTGGGGGGGTCAGGAGGGTGGGGGGTTGTAGAAAATTAAGTCGGCAGGTCTTGGGGGGTCAGGAGGGTGGGGGTTGTTAATTTAAAGGGTTGGGATGGGGGTTTTTTTTGGGGGGAGGGGTTCCCAGAGAAAGAAAAGTTTCTGATCTGGGGAGTGGACCGAAATGGCCCTCCCCAGACCCGAAAACAAAATGGGGAGAAAAAAAAAAGCTATGCACTCCCCTAATTTGCTCCATAAGACGCCCAGACGCAGAGCCGGTTTAGCACAATTTTTTTTTTTTTTAAATTTTCCCCATCTGAATCCTAGGTGCGTCTTATGGTCAGGTGCGTCTTATGGAGCGAAAAATACGGTATGTTAGCTGCTTGGGGAAGTTACACTAGAATGCTGGTATGACACTCTGAAGGCTGGATTGGGAATAGGATGTACTTATGCAATAGTAATAGAACGTTACCTCAGAAATGTAAAAGTCGTAGTATATTTAGTGATGACTACACTGACACCCTCATGTCACCTAACAAAAGATTCACCTCATGAAATCCAAGGCACAGCTGGGTTAGAAGCTAATAACCTGGCCTGACATGTCACAGGTAACAATTGGGAAATATTGAGATGTGAGGACACAGCAAGGCCCTTGGCCTGTCTAGGTCAGGGCTAGTCATGCTGTCCAACTTTATGTATGTAGATAGAAAATAGGCAGAGTAATTTGTATGTTCCAGTTGGTAGGAGCTGTTACAGCTCTTATCCTATCTGTGGCCACTCTTAAAGCACATAGTCTGAGAATTTCCAGGGAGACAAACTTGCAGAATGTTATTTTCCAAGCAGCATGCCCACCTTTCAAGGCTTTTCAGATCTGAGGCCCTTGCTTCTCCACATGGCTGCCAGGACTGGTAGCCAACCTAGCACAATAGCTGTGCTATAGGAAGCATCTCCTAAGATGTTTGAGCATTTCGGATATTGTGAATACTGAGACTTGTTAGCTAACAGGTATAATCAGTTCCACAACTCAGACCACTACAGAGGTGGGAGCCAGTCTGTTGAGGTCTACCTGATCCCAGGCAACAGCAGGCCTCATCGCTGTCTGCTCTTCGGCAGTGGGGAATCTCCTGACTCCCCAAGACTTGTCAAAAGTCCCTGGTGGTCCAGCGGAGGTCCTGGAGCGATCTCCTGCATGCAGGCCGTCGGCTGCCAGTATTCAAAATGGTGCCGATAGCCTTTGCCCTTACTATGTCACAGGGGCTACCGGTGCCATTGGTTGGCCCCTGTCACATGGTAGGAGCACAAGATAGTGCCTGCCATCCATTGCTCCTACCATGTGACAGGGGCTGACCAATGGCACCGGTAGCCCCTGCGACATCGAAAGCACAAAGGGCCATTGGTGCCATTTTGATTCGTAGCAACAGCCCAACAGCCCAGAGGGAGAGATCGATCGTGGGACCCCTCTGGACCACCAGGGCTTTTAGTAAGTCTTGGGGAGGAATCGGGATGGTGGGGGGATTGTAATACAGTAAATTTGAAGGGTTGGGGTGTTTGTTTTTTTAAATAAATGTGCCCCTCCCCCCCCCCCCCCCGCACTAACCCGAAAAACGAATTTTCCCCGAAGTTCGGGGAAAATCCGTTTCGTGGTTCAGGTCCCCCGAACCACTACGAATTAGGCAATTTCATTGAAATTGCCTAATTCGTGATAAACAAATGCACATCTCTAGATAACATACCATGAGTTGCGCAACCTTGCTACATGATGCAATAAATACGATTTTTTCCGAACCACACTCTCTTTTTTATCACAGATGTAATTGCACCATATTTATATATTTAATTTGTTGAGTTTTATATACCGTCATTCGGTGAAGCCATCACACCGGTTTACAGGATTCAAATTGTAATTCTCTTAACAATTGAGAAAAAAAGGTATAACAGGATGCATATTAAACAAAAGATTAATCATTTATAGTCCAGAAGAGAATCATTTTTGAGTGAGGAGGGTTTCTTTGGAGCTGGTTGGAGACAAGTTATTTTGTGGATTTGGTTGGAAGTTCCTTTGGGTGTTAGGATGATGAGAAGTTTGAATGTCAATGTAGACTTTGTGAAACAGCCATGTTTTTAGGTCTTTTTTTGAAAGTTTTGAGGTTAGGTTGGGTTTTCAGATCTTTTGGGAGGGAGTTCCAAATTTTAGGGCAGGCAATGGAAAAAGTTCTTTCTCTGGTTGTTGTCAAGTGAGCATCTCTGATGGGGGGACGGGACATTTAAGCATCCTGAGTTGTTTGCACGTAAGTTTCTTTGAGGATTCTGGGGGGGGGGGGGGTTTATGTTTAAGCCAGTTAGTCTTTGATGTTCATTGTTTAGTATTTTATGTATGATGGTCATGGATTTGTGTTCAGTTCATGTTTTAGTGAAATCAATATGGGTGTTATGTGGTCATTTCTCTTTGTTCCTGTCAGAATCCTGGCTGCTGAATTCTGCAAAATCTGGAGAGGTTTGAGGTTGGAAGATGGTATTCCAATCAGTAGGGAGTTGGAGTAGTCGATGGTAGAGAATATGAATAGCTGTAATACAGTTCTGAAGTCATAAGGGTTTATTTATATATATTATATATATTATATATAATATATATATATATATATTATATATCATATATATATAATTTATTAATAATAATAATAATAATAATATATAATATATATATATGACATATATATGAAGTCATTTAGGCTTTATTTATAGCAGTTTGATGATTCTATGCCAAAGTTAGCTAGTTAACTTTAACTGGCTATCTTCCCTCTCACCAAACCACTGAATATTGGCCTTAGTGTGTAGTGGTACAATTATGTGTGTGTTGGTAGTTGGTACCAGTAGAGTAATAAGTAAACAATGGGCAATCTGGTTTCCATTTTACAATGAAAAGCATGAAATATATAAGTTCTTATCTCATTAGCTATTTTTCACCATACTTACAATACAAACATCATATTTGGCAACTGTGCAGGGGCACTAAAAACAGTTTCAAAATACTATTTGTTGATACTAGTTAAAGAGAGAAAATATTTTGCATTCAACTTATATTCCTGGTAATAGCTTGATGAAAAGTTTATATGAAGGATAAAATATGTAGATGGCCATTGCATCAGTTAGACCCCACCCATAAGAAGTCTTAATCTATGTAAAACTATATTTAGAAGAATGTCCAGGATTTTCTTATATAATAGGTGGAACTGGTACATTTAAGCCAGGAACATCTTGTTTTATTATTATTATTCCCCACCCTTTTAAGCCTACACACCCCAAAGTAGGTATATGATACTGAGGCATGATCACATATAGAAAAATAATGAATTGTATTCAGACGACATCAAGAGCTGGACCTTTTCTGTGGGAAGTCCAACAAGTTTCAACAGTACTGGGACCCTTTTGAGACCTTTCTGTAAATGAAATGCAATCTGGGCTAAGATACCCTGTTTTGTTCCTTGGCAGATGAATTCATGAAGTAGAGCCATGAAATAAGTTACTCAGAGGCAGTGGCTGGTCATTAAGAAAGGTAATGTAGAATATATGTTTGTTCTGCTGGACTAATCAGGTTATACAATCCATTCTCCAGTCATAATGTCAGTGCAACAGCGTAGAATATATATTAAAAAAAAAAAAACTTGGAAGATTACATTAGCTTGCCAAAAATATAATTTGTTAAAACAAGACCAGCAGTGTAGCTGGTTAATGAATGTTTAAAGAGGCAAGCTTTTCATAACTACATAGTTTCCCTATTTTATGCTGTCCTGTGGAAGGAAAAACCATATCTTAAAACATAAAGCCCAATGAAAGTTTTCACCTCTACCAAAATACTTTGTTAGTTGTTTCCTAAAAAGAAAAATAAACAGGTTTATGTAGAGAGACAAAACAAGACCAGCAGTGTAGCTGGTTAATGAATGTTTAAAGAGGCAAGCTTTTCATAACTACATAGTTTCCCTATTTTATGCTGTCCTGTGGAAGGAAAAACCATATCTTAAAACATAAAGCCCAATGAAAGTTTTCACCTCTACCAAAATACTTTGTTAGTTGTTTCCTAAAAAGAAAAATAAACAGGTTTATGTAGAGAGACAAAACAAGACCAGCAGTGTAGCTGGTTAATGAATGTTTAAAGAGGCAAGCTTTTCATAACTACATAGTTTCCCTATTTTATGCTGTCCTGTGGAAGGAAAAACCATATCTTAAAACATAAAGCCCAATGAAAGTTTTCACCTCTACCAAAATACTTTGTTAGTTGTTTCCTAAAAAGAAAAATAAACAGGTTTATGTAGAGAGACATTAAGGTGAGATTGAATGACATTTGCAGAGGTCATTACTCTATAAACTGTGACTCTGTAAAGATATAAAAAAATGATTTAGTTTAGTTTATTAGATTTTTTAAACACCTTTCTACAATAAGAAATCAAAGCAATTTACAATTTAAAATTTAACAAATACATAAGCCATCAAATGGTTAGTCCATTTGATGAATAGATAGTAAGATTGTCATGTTAGTCTACTTGAATAAATGGAAATAAAGGATAATAAATAAAAACAAAACAAGATATGACAATGCCTTTTTATTGGACTAATTTAATATATTTCCTTTCTTGACAGTTCTAGAGCGGCTATTACTGAGATTCAAATAAAATCATGCAAGTGCTCACCACAAATTTCCAGGGATTTTCCAATCAGAAAATCATAGTAACACAATAACATAGTAAATGACAGCTGATAAAGACCAAAATGGCCCAATCAGTCTACCCAGTAGCAAGCCATCCTTGCTGGGAAGAGACGGACACAAATTCCCATGAGGAACCCAACACCCACTCCCCTCTCTTATAGGGTTATAACTGCCACTCCATGCAGATTACTCCAAGCCTTCAAGGAAGCACCATTCGGTCATAACACAGCTGTTTTAGGCTATAACTGCTGCTCCGTGTGGGTTATCCCACTGCTTCATTACCATTCTCTGACCATCCTCTGTATTTATCCCATGCCTTTTTTGAAATCTGTTACTGTTTTTGTGTGAATTACCACCTCCAGGAGGGCATGCTAGGCATTCACCAACCTCTTTGTGAAAAAATATTTGCTGATGTTACTTACTCTTCAGTCTCCCCCCTTGGATTTTCATATCATAACCCAGGGGTAGCTAACCCCAGTGCTCAAGAGCTCAAGAGTAGGTCTGGTTTTCAGAATAGCCACAATAAATATGCATGGAATAGATTTGCATGCACTGACTTCATTGGTTATTCAAGCAAGCTTTTCCGGACACAACCCAATGACACAATCCAATGACTCCTAAAACACCATGCCTCCTGTATATAACATTTATTTTGTATACTATACTTAAATTGTATATTATTTAACCATTTCTATTCTCTCCTATCTTCTTCCCTCTCCAAGTTAGGATACCCTTGTTAAATGTAACTGTACCTTCGATCACCACAGTTCTAGTTTCCTATGTATATAATGCACTCCTGTTTTATGTAAACCAGCAAGATATGTTCTCATGATTGCCGGTATATAAAAATTCTAAATAAATAAATAAATAAATAAATAAATAAATAAATTGTATGCAAATATGCATATTCAAATATGGATATCCTGAAAACCGGGCCTGTTTGTGGCTCTTGAGGATCAGAATTGGCCATCCTTGTCATACCCCTAGTTCTACAATTTCATTCCCATTGAAAAAGCTTTGCTTCTTGTATATTAATACATTTTATGCATTTAAATGTCTGTATCATATCCCCTTGTCTTTCCTCTCATCTAGGGTATAAGTATTGAGCTCCATCAGTCTCATTGCTGGAGCTCAATACTTATATCCTAGATGAGAGGAGAGACAAGGGGATACAATACAAACATTTAAATACATAAAAGGTATTAATATACAAGAAGCAAAGCTTTTTAATTGAATGGCCTGCCCCATTTTGGTTGTCTTTCCCTGGGCCCCCTGTAGTTTCTTTGTATCCTTTCTATATTCTTTTACAGTTCAGAAGTGGCTTATATTATCACCCCACATCTGGAAGAGAGACTTCCAAGGAAAAGGACAGAATTCTCATCTGAAATATTGGAAGAGCAGGGCTTCATATAGGCTTTACGATGTAAAGGATGAGCAGTTTTGATCTATTGTAAAATGTTCCTATTACGTAGTATTAGTTATTTAGCATTGATGAATAAAGCACTGCAGGTTTTCTCTGATAATTATAGTATTCCAAAAATTTAAGTAACTTTTTCACTGTAATTGACAGAAAAAAAAAGAATGCTGAAAATGTGTCTGAAGAAGGGCTTGATCCTCGGAATAATTTATCACTGGGTGCTTTTCCTGCACGGTTATCCATTCTGGAAAATTCTATCCATCTGAAGATTTCTCATAACCTCGTTCCTCCTCTCCCACTCTCCTAGGCCTCATTTTTGCAAATGCATTTACAGAAATACTCAGACATATGTGTTCAGTAAACATATTTGCATTTCAAGTTGAAAAGCAGAGGCAGAAAGGGACCGTGCTCCTAGTTCTGTCTGCGTAACTGCAGTTTGTGGGTGTCTTCTAAGCCCTGTCGGCAAGCTTCCCTCATTAATCTATTTTCTGCTTTCTGCATCCACGCCATCCTAGCTTCCAGAAAAACAGGTGAATAAATACATTTTCAAACTACTGATACCTGGTTAAAGGTGTATGGTAAGTAATGAATATGAACTTGGAGGATTGCAAGAATCTGCATCTAGACCATCCAGTATTTTTCGACACATGCGGTTAAAAAAAAAATTTGTTTTAACTGTTTGTAGAAAAAGAAACCACACTCACCTTTCTACTGAAAAGTGATCAAGAAATTGACTGAAAGAAATCAAGGCAAAAAGGAAATCTTTGCTCCACCACAGAATTTTGAAGCTGCTTCCTCAGAAAACATCAAGAAGATTTTGTGCACTGCCTCGCTGAAAAAAAAAAAAAGGAATCTCTTTTCAACTATTCTCTTTTTTTAAAGACTAATTATATGAATTCAAGACTTTATGCTGCGGGAAATGTGTGTCTTTTAACTCGTGCAGAAAGCTCAGAGATCATTTTCTTTGCCCTTCCATGACGTTGATGGAATAGTGCTACTAGTGGCTGTGAGTGAGAGATATACTAATAATTGGCGAAGCTTATTCATTCATGTTTAGGAATGTTTTCCTTTACTAAAGAAGAAGTTCTTTGTTGGTGTTTCCAAACTGAAGCCTTTTGCTGGTGAAGTGCAAGAACATATTGAGATGCAATGGCCAAAATGAGGGAAGGATAAGCATAGAAAGCCTAATCAAAACCAACTTCTTTATCACCTAACATTTCAAAATGCAAAATGTATTGGCTCTAGCCAACATTTATATTTTTCCTTCTCCTCAGTTTCCAAACTATGAATATGGGTGGGATCAAGAACAGCATGACATTAATCTTGCCTGAATATAAAGTACTCTTCACGCACTCCACCCTCTTACTTAGTCAGTCACATTGCAAGACACCTACAGTACTAACTTCCCCAACTGGATCAACACTTTTAGATAAATGCATATTGCTACTCATTTCCATACACTAATGATAAAAATACATTCATCTATTCATAATAATAAATACATCTCTTACAAGTTTACAACATACTGCATACATAGACCTAATGAGCACAAGCTCCCTATGGAGGCATACCTGTACGGCAGAGCACATTTGAGATCAGCTACCTGTCTCTAATAGCATGAAATAAAAATAGGTTACAGCACACTGTAATAGCCGCAGCACGCTGAGAAATATGGGATGTGTTGCCAGTGATCTACTTTAAATTGTAAATGCATTAATTTATTCATTACATGGTTTTCAATATTGTGCTAGGCATCCACAGGTTTTATTTTCCAAGGCTTAGTTGGCATCTGTACAAGTAAATAAGCAGAGTTATGCATGTAGAATGGCTGAATCTGCAGAAGTGCATTTTCAGCTGCCTGAAAGTATGCACAGACTTTCACAACATGTGTACATTTAGCCATATTAAAAGAGGGCATTACCGGGACTGTTTCAGAAGCTAGGTTGAAAATGACACACATACATTTAATTTTTTTTTTCATTTACACGCATGCTTTTCACCTTCATTTGGCATGATTTAAAGTGCTGCCATATTTTGTATGCATGCATAACGATTGGCTCTTTCTATATACCGTAAGGTATGCAAGTACTTTCTATTTGAGTAGCCAGTTGGTTTGTGCAGGTTGAAATATTCGTGCACGCATTGCCAGATAGACTTCGTATTGAAAATGTGCCCCATAAAAGAAAGTTGTAGTAGATGGTGTTTTGCCGCTGTTTGTTGCTGTCCACATTTCATTAGATTTTCACAGTCTTCAATACAGCTAGTGAAAAATTGTGTTCCTCAGCTTTCATATTTCTTTACAATTTTCAGGATTTCGTGTATTTTCGTGCAGTTTGGATCCATTTTTTAAAGGAGCTTTTTTATTTTTTTTGGCAACACTTTTCTCTCTTTGGCAGGTTAAAAGTGTGTGCGTGTGTGTATTTGACTGGACCTCTGGCTGTGGTGTCTCTGTGAAGCTAAATGGACAAATCATCCAGCTGTTGAGCCAAGGCAGAATGAGTCCAGTCCTGAAACAGAGAAATAAAGATAACAAACAAGTTGTGGATGACATCTTCTTATTGGACTAACAGGGAGGACAACTTTAAAACGTGTGCACATGCACCCTTAGATGAAATTATAGGGGTGCGCACGTTCATGCTCATGAATTATATATCGTGCATGCAAATGTACATGCATGATGTAAAATATTTGTAATTCTACCCTATAACATTCATGCGTATTTAAGAGGTACGCAGAATGTATTTTCATCATAGCTTGATACATTTTTATTTAACTACCTAAGGGGGTCATTTTCTATCGGTATCGATTGCGAAAAGTCTCTTTTCATGTGCGATAGCTTGATAGGGGCGGAGTCGGGGTGGAGTCGGGACTGAAATAGAAGGAATCGGGGCCGCGCGGGGCGGACACGGTGGTAACTTCGCTGGCGGGATAAGGTAAGACCCTTTATCGCCGCCAGTAGTGCACCCAATAGCGCCACTTTTCACGGTGGCGCTATTGGGTGCGAAAGCCGGCAGCGATAACACTGTGGTGGTGCGATTGCTACCAGCTTTCGCAGGCCCACCCCCCACTTCGCCCCCCGCCCCCCGTTACCGCGGGATTCAGAAAGCCGTGTGCCGATAGAAAATACAGGCCTTAGTGGGATAAGTAAAAAAAACCACTCCATTCTGACTAAGTAGAGCTTTTTATAGTACATAGTTTTAGCAAGCCTCTTTTAAAGAATTGGGTAATTGGTATGCCATCTTATCAATGTTTGGCTGATTTTTTTCTGTCAAAAACTGATGATCTCTTAACTGGAGTGATTAATGTTTTAAGTTCTGGAGACAATGTGTCTGTAAAGGAGAACAGAATGAGTTGGACATCATTTGATTAAATTCCTCTTAACGAAAATAGAAAATTCACTGAGGGACGGATTTTAAAAGGTTACGCACGCCGGGCCTATTTTTAAAAGGCCCGGCGACGCACGTAAAGCCCCGGGACGCATATAAGTCCCGGGGCTTGCAAAAAGGGGCGGGGGCAGGGCAGGGGCGGTCGGGGTGGGGTAGGCGGGGCCAGAGGCTCCAGGCACAGTGGCCATTTGTTGCTGTGCTTGGGATCGCGCACCGGGAGGCTGTATCTCCAGATCCCAAGGTGCAAGGGTGAAAACCTCTCTCTCTCTCTCTGTCTGGATGTACTCACAGTCTCTAGAATATTGAAATGGTTCTGTGCTAATAACCATACTGGATATTTCTGTCCAAAATGCTCAATGATTATCATTTGAAACCAGTACAAGATCTCAAGTCCACTGCAATCTTCATCCCAGTTAAAGTCCTGTCTGTCTGGGTGAGTGTCCCTCAGGGCAACTGGCAATAAGATAACTTCTCCTCCCAGGGTTTGGAAGATAGGATCTTAGCAGGGTAAAGGAACCACTATCCAAAATTGGGTCTCTCTTCCCAAGATGAAGAAAAATACCTGAAATCACAGATGCTCTCAGAAAGTCCCATCCATTCAGTCCTCTCTGCTCCTGGGTAGAGATTCTGATGGAGGTCTTCATCTGAACTCTTCACTCCTCACTCTCCTCTGGGTAGTTGATGATGATGGATTTCTCAGTTTGAAGTCTAAAATGCACAAAACAGATGAAATCTTAATTCCTCTCTCCTGGGCAGGAAGGGTGGATGAAATTTCCTCCCAGCATAAAAAAAAGCACAAAAATCTTCTCAGAAAAGTCAGGAATACTTCTCTTGTAGTGAATCACTGCTTTCCCTGCATACATTATAGCATAGGAGCCACAGGTCTTCTCTGATCTCCTTCAGGTAGCGGGAAAAATCCTTCCAGATCCAGGAACAGAGATTCTACACAATCCAAAAATAACTTCCAAAGCAATTGCTTACAGAAAAGTGAGATAACCCCTTCCAAACCAATTGGGTACTGGGTACTAGGTATCTGATTGTGGGTACTAGGTATCTGATTGTGGGGCCTAGACTGGAAGACTGAGAAACACAAAACTGAAACATTCCTTCGTCATAAAAATCCAGGTCAAAATTAGAAGGGAAGAGCTCAGTAACCCACATTCCAGTGGGAACACTGAGAGGAGAGGATCACCTTGCTGGTGGCTGAAAGGAATCATAAGTTTTTGCTTGGGACATTGTCTTTTTTAAAAGTATTGGGGCAAAGTTAACTATTTAGGAATATTATTTAGTGTGTTTGTGTGTCTGTGCCTTTAATAGTCAGAAAGGCAGTGAATAAACAAGTTAGACTGTATTTTTAAATAGTCAGTCAATAAGGTAGCTAGTAAGCAGTAGGCAGTGTTTATTTTTAAAAGTCTGCAGAACTGAGTGTTCTGCAGACTTTTAAAGAACTGTGTGTTCGTATTGAAACACCCCCCCCCCCCAAAAAAAAAAAAAGTAGCCAGAAGCTAGAAATAAGCTAGGAGCAGTGTTTACCTAAGTAAAAAAGTTGAATAGTTCAGCTCAGTTACTCACCTTGGAAAGGTGTTGAGGTAGTGTGATTGGGTTTGAATAGGGACCAACATTTGTTAATCAAAAGAGCAGTGAATCACTCTGGCTGACTAACTGAAGTTAGACTGTTTGTATTTCCCAACCCTCTCACCCCTCACCCACCCACCCCAGCTCATCCCTTAATTTATAGGCAGGTGCCACTTTCACAAAAAAAAAAAAAATCAACAAAAACTTTATTGAGAATTCGATCAGACCCCGGTAGGCCACTACCAGACACATAGTGAATTCACTAATACATTTAAAGGACGTTAGACACATTCCTACTCCCACAGCAACCTAAAACTTAACTAGGAACTGATCAAAATTCAGATGAAGGCAGCAGTCCAGCAGCAAGAGGGGGGCTTCCCAGTCTTTTGCATAGAGTGTCACATGCATGATTTTTTACCCACCGGTGAGAAGTTGTACATGTGCATGCGATGCAAAGAGCTCCTGGCTCTCAGAGAATGAGTCCGATCTCTGGAGGCTAGAGTGGCAGACCTGGAGGAGCTGAGGCAGCAGAGAGGTATATAGATGAGACCTTCAGGGACATAGTAGTCAAGTCCCAACTTCAGACTGGCAGCCCTGGTGCTGCCTTGGAGGAAGAAGGTCTCATGATGGGAGAGCACCAACCAGGTGCAGCAGGAAAGGATCCTGTAGCAAGGACCTGCTCTCCAGGTGATGCATTGTCCTTTCACACTGAGGATATCTCCCCAAGGCCTACTGCCCAGGAGGGAAGGGTTAGGTCGGCCGTCATAATTGGTGATTCAATTATTAGGAATGTAGATAGCTGGGTGGCTGGTGGGCGTGAGGATCGCCTAGTAACATGCCTACCTGGTGCGAAGGTGGCGGACCTCACGTGTCACCTAGATAGGATTTTAGACAGTGCTGGGGAGGAGCCGGCTGTCGTGGTACATGTGGGCACCAACGACATAGGAAAATGTGGGAGGGAGATTCTGGAAGCCAAATTTAGGCTCTTAGGTAGAAAGCTTAAATCCAGAACCTCCAGGGTAGCATTCTCTGAAATGCTCCCTGTTCCACGCACAGGTCACCAGAGGCTGGCAGAGCTCCGGAGTCTCAATGCGTGGATGAGACGATGGTGCAAGGAAGAGGGATTCAGTTTTGTTAGGAACTGGGGAACCTTTTGGGGAAGGGGGAGTCTCTTCCGAAGGGGTGGGCTCCACCTTAACCAGGGTGGAACCAGACTGCTGGCGCTAACCTTTAAAAAGGAGATAGAGCAGCTTTTAAACTAGAACAAAGGGGAAAGCCGACAGTCGCTCAGCAGCGCATGGTTCGGAGAGAGGTATCTTCAAAGGATACTAATGATGCATTAGAATTAGGGCAACCTGACAGTGAGGTTCCAATAATTAGAAAAATAGTCCAAGTGCCTGTAACTAAAAACTCACCTGAGCTAAAAAATTCTAACTTATTCCTATCAATTAAAAAGCAGAATGAAAATACAAACCAAAAACAAACTTTGAAATGTTTGTATGCTAATGCCAGAAGTCTAAAAAGTAAGATGGGAGAATTAGAATGTATAGCAGTGAATGATAAATCAAATATATTATATAATGCCCCAATAGAATTATTTGTTGCAAATTTTTAGTAAGATTTCTCTGCTCACAAACGAGTCATCGCTTAAATGGAAAATTTTTTTTAAAGGGAGGCTGCAGAGTGTGGTAAAACACCTGCAACCTACCTATTTATATCAAACCCAAAGAAAATTTTTGAAAAGTGGAGGAAGGGTTTCATATATGAGTTTTAAACCACCACAAGGTCTGCTCGGTTTGCGTGTATAATCATAAACCAATCCTCCTCCACCTGTGAATTATTTTTGATTCCATGCAACATAGGTAAAAACTGCATCTATTTTTTTTGAAACATGTTTTTTAAAGCTTTTTCTGTTTGTGAATCAAATAAATCAACTTCCTTGCTTTGAAAAAGTGCTTTCAAAGTCCCGACTTATCTGGTAATGTTAATCCACCCGACGTAGCCACGTTTCTGGTCCGCAACGGAACCTTTCCTCAGGGGATGTATTCTTCTCAATCAGTCGGTGTACCACGATAGCTAGGAATGAAATGCCAAAAGATTATTTTTCTTCAAGGCGCCATTGCGCGCTTTTCCACGCTCTACAAACCTCTCACTAATGATCATAGCTTTTAACCTAGAGACACAGATGGTTTCACAACCAATCACAACACTTATTGCTGTGACGTCATCACGTATTCGTTCAAACTAAGGAGCCCCAATCAAGAGCTTCATTCAACCCCTGGGGGACTTGCGTGTTAAGAGTAAAAATCCAAAATGCTTCACGTTTATTCTGTACATTGAAATGGACAGTTATAGATCATGTACCTATAACTGCCAGAGGAGGAGATCGCGAAAGTCTGTTGAATAAGTCGGGACTTTGAAAGCACTTTTTCAAATCAAGGAAGTTGATTTATTTGATTAAAAAATTTTCTTTGGGTTTGATCTAAGTAGGTAGGTTGCAGGTGTTTTACCACACTCTGCAGCCTCCCTTTAAAAAAATGTTTCCATTTAAGCGATGACTCGTTTGTGAGCAGAGAATTCTTACTAAAAATTTGCAACAAATAATTCTATTGGGGCATTATATAATATATTCGATTTATCATTTTGCAAATTCCCCAGAAGACATTGGTGCTGTTTGAGGTTTTGGTATCTTACATTGTCTTTTGCACCTTTAAATATGGACACGTGGAAACAAATTTTCAGCTTCTCTGATGCCCAAGTGGCTGACGTGAAGGCTCAACCTTCGTTGCTGTCAGACTCAGAGACAGTAAAAATTAACACAACATGGGATGAGTTCATTCGTTTAAATAAAAAGAGCATTCGTGCTGAATTACACGGTTGTACACTAACAGAATACATCAAGCAACAGATGATCCCCAGAGGATTGCGTGTTCAAAAAGAACCTCTTTTATTCACAGAGGATAAGACATTCATGCAAACCTGGACTGCCATTTTAAATAAATGTGCTTTAGATTTAATGCTGCTGATTGTTGGTCAGGTAAAGAAATTTACTGAGGAATTGGTTGCTCCAATACAACAACAGATTGATCAATTAAAACAAGATATTGAACCAAATGCTTTTGAAGAGCAATTTCAGGAACATCGGTCAACATTAGAAAAATTTAGAAGCAACATCAAAGAGACCAAAATCAGAAAATTCCAGCGCGATCAAAAAGATTATAAATCAGATCAGGTTTATAATTGGCTTGGCAATAGAAGCGGACTAAGACGTGTGCGATTTAATTTCTCATCGGACGAAAATTCAAGTGGATCAGAAGAACTTGAAAATCAAAGTTCAGCACAGATAGATCAACCGCAAAAAGATTTTTTATCCGCACGCGGCACCAACAACATACGTCCGAGAGGAAGATGACGCTACAACAACAACACCGCAACACATGAGTCTTTCCAAACGGGTCCAAACACCAGGACAAAAAACAAACAGAATCCGCAGTGGTAAACTTATCTACTTTCACTTTAACGCAAGATCAATTAGCACTATTAGACCACAGGTTATCTTTTGTACCTACTACATATCATTCACCATTTGAATCCCGCATTACAATTCACCGATTTATTCGTAAATTGCACTTGCGTTTATTTTTTTCTGAGATGGAATTAGGTAACAGCCAAGATATATCCCTGGTCCGTCCAAAATCTAAATGGCATTCCCCAGGTCCAATTGATGCTCACATCAAAACCTTTGAACAACTTGTGTTACAAGACATAAGGGTCTTTGAATCTCAGACTCACCAGTGGAAAAATAACTTGATGTCTCCTCTAAGAGTTGCCTTAAAATCTTTAGAAGCTAATGATCAACTTATCATAAAACCGGCTGATAAGGGTGGAGGGGTGGTATTGCAAGACAGAGGTACATATGAAGAAGCTATGCTGCAACATTTGAACGATGAAAGATTTTACCAAAAGATGACATCAGATCCTACGCAAACATTATCATCGACTTTGCAGAGCATAGTTGAATCTACCTCAGGATTAACAGAAAAAGAAAAAAAATTCTTGCTTGTGGAACACCCGCGAATACCCGTTATATATTCTTTGCCAAAAATCCATAAACATTTGACTAAACCACCCATACGTCCTATTGTATCGTTAAATGACTCTGTTGGAAGCACCTGCTATATTATTAGATAAAATATTACAACTTTATGTCACACAAGCAAAATCTTATGTGAAAGATACCATACACTTGTTGCAAAAACTTCAATCAGTTCAATTAGAAACATCTCAAAACTATATATTGGTAACTTTGGACATTGTTGCGCTTTACACCAACATTCCGCAGACACAAGCTTTTGAAATGATTACTCAATGCTTAATGCATAGATTGGATCATCAACGCATATCTACCGGTGTGATTTTACAGTTATTAGATACTGTATTGTATCATTCCCTGTATACTGTATTGTACCATTCCCTTCCTAATAATTCCTAACATTTTAAAAGCAAATAAAATGTTAGGAATTATTAGGAAGGGAATGGTTAATAAAACGGAAAATGTCATAATGCCTCTATATCGCTCCATGGTGAGACCACACCTTGAATACTGTGTACAATTCTGGTCGCCGTATCTCAAAAAAGATATAGTTGCAATGGAGAAGGTACAGAGAAGGGCAACCAAAATGATAAAGGGGATGGAACAGCTCCCCTATGAGGAAAGGCTGAAGAGGTTAGGGCTGTTCAGCTTGGAGAAGAGACGGCTGAGGGGGGATATCATAGAGGTCTTTAAGATCATGAGAGGTCTTGAACGAGTAGATGTGACTCGGTTATTTACACTTTCGAATAATAGAAGGACTAGGGGGCATTCCATGAAGTTAGCAAGTAGCACATTTAAGACTAATCGGAGAAAATTCTTTTTCACTCAACGCACAATAAATCTCTGGAATTTGTTGCCAGAGGATGTGGTTAGTGCAGTTAGTGTAGCTGGGTTCAAAAAAGGTTTGGATAAGTTCTTGGAAGAGAAGTCCATTAACTGCTATTAATCAAGTTTACTTAGGGAATAGTCACTGCTATTAATTGCATCAGTAGCATGGGATCTTCTAGGTGTTTGGGTAATTGCCAGGTTCTTGTGGCCTGGTTTGGCCTCTGTTGGAAACAGGATGCTGGGCTTGATGGACCCTTGGTCTGACCCAGCATGGCAATTTCTTATGTTCTTATGTTCTTATGTATCACAATTATTTCATGTTCAACACAGAAATTTTTTGGCAAACTCACGGGATCCCAATGGGATCACCATTGGCTCCAACAACTGCCAATATTTATGTTATGAGGTTTGAAGAGGATGTTGTGTATAAAGCTGAATGGTGGCAATACATTACCTTATGGTTTCGATACATAGACGATATACTGCTCGTATGGTGTGGTACTCAACAGCAATTAATTAGTTTCTTTGACTGGATTAATGGACAGGATCCTCATTTAAAATTCACTATACAACATTCTACATCACAGATATCTTTCTTAGATGTTTCAATTATCTTAGAAGGACATATACTTAGAACCACCATGTACCGTAAGCCTACAGACAAAAACAATTTATTAAAATTCCACAGCCATCACCCTCACTCTTTTAAATGCGGGTTGCCTGCAAGTCAGTTTTTTCGCGCGAAACGCATCTGTTCCACGACAAGTGATTTTGAAATCCAAGCAGCGATTTTGCGTGATCGATTCTTGGAACGTGGATATCCGAGATCAGCAATCAAGAAAGCTTATAAAAGGGCGAAATACTCGGATAGACAAAGTTTATTACAGTATAAACCTTTCAAAGAGAATCCACAGCTCGTTTGTGTTTTGAAACAATCAGTGGCTACAAATACAATTTCGTCATCAATACGTCGCCATTGGCATGTATTACCATTACATGATATCTTTAAAGAAACACCGCTTATTGTCACTACACGTGGCGCTAACATCAAAGATAAACTTGTACATGCTCAATTTTTTATAAAACCACAAGTTTCAATTACAGGACATCATAAGTGCGGTCAGTGTTCCCATTGCATGAATTGCATTGAGGGCATAAGTTGGCAGGAACCGGTGACAGGTTATCATGTACATCGTAAATACAATACAACATGCATTTCTGATTATGTTGTTTACGCAATTATCTGTCCCTGTCCTGGGGTATACATAGGCAGGACAACCCGCAAAATTAGAGTGAGGTTGAATGAACATAAATCTAAATTGAACACATCTACATTAACTGCTCCAATCGTCACACATTGTGAACAATATGGTCACTCGTACAGTACATTGAAATGGACAGTTATAGATCAAGTACCTACAACTGCCAGAGGAGGAGATCGCGAAATACTGTTGAATAAACGTGAAGCATTTTGGATTTTTACTCTTAACACGCAAGTCCCCCAGGGGTTGAATGAAGCTCTTGATTGGGGCTCCTTAGTTTGAACGAATACGTGATGACGTCACAGCAATAAGCGTTGTGATTGGTTGTGAAACCATCTGTGTCTCTAGGTTAAAAGCTATGATTGTTAGTGAGAGGTTTGTAGAGTGTGGAAGAGCGCGCAATGGCGCCTTGAAGAAAAATAATCTTTTGGCATTTCATTCCTAGCTATCGTGGTACACCGACTGATTGAGAAGAATACATCCCCTGAGGAAAGGTTCCGTTGCGGACCAGAAACGTGGCTACATCAGGTGGATTAACATTACCAGATAAGTCGGGACTTTGAAAGCACTTTTTCAAATCAAGGAAGTTGATTTATTTGATTCACAAACAGAAAAAGCTTTAAAAAACATGTTTCAAAAAAAATAGATGCAGTTTTTACCTATGTTGCATGGAATCAAAAATAATTCACAGGTGGAGGAGGATTGGTTTATGATTATACACGCAAACCGAGCAGACCTTGTGGTGGTTTAAAACTCATATATGAAACCCTTCCTCCACTTTTCAAAAATTTTCTTTGGGTTTGATCTAAGTAGGTAGGTTGCAGGTGTTTTACCACACTCTGCAGCCTCCCTTTAAAAAAAATTTTCCATTTAAGCGATGACTCGTTTGTGAGCAGAGAAATCTTACTAAAAATTTGCAACAAATAATTCTATTGGGGCATTATATAATATATTCGATTTATCATTTTGCAAATTCCCCAAAAGACATTGGTGCTGTTTGAGGTTTTAGCAGTGAATGATGACATAGACTTACTTGGCATCTCAGAGACATGGTGGAAAGAGGATAACCAATGGGACAGTGCTATACCGGGGTACAAATTATATTGCAATGACAGAGAGGAGCACCTGGGAGGAGGTGTGGCACTTTATGTCCAGGATGGCAAAGAGTCCAACAGGATACACATCCTGCATGAGACTAAATACAAAATTGAATCTTTATGGGTAGAAATCCCTTGTGTGTCGGGGAAGACTATAGTGGTAGGAGTATACTACCATCCACCTGGTCAAGATGGTGAGACTGACAGTGAAATACTAAGAGAAATTAGGGAAGCTAACCAAATTGGTAGTGCGGTAATAATGGGAGACTTCAATTACCCCAATATTGACTTGGTAAATGTATCATCGGGACATAACGTTCCTGGATGGAATAAATGATAGCTTTATGGAGCAATTGGTTCAGGAACTGATGAGAGAGGGAGCAATTTTAGATCTAATTCTCAGTGGAGCACAGGACTTGGTGAGAGAGGTAACGGTGGTGGGGCCGCTTGGCAATAGTGATCATAATATGATCAAATTTGATTTAATGACTGGAAGACGAACAGTGTGCAAATCCAAGGCTCTCGTGCTAAACTTTCAAAAGGGAAATTTTGATAAAATGAGAAAAATTGTTAGAAAAAAACTGAAAGGAGCAGCTACAAAAGTAAAAAATGTCCAAGAGGCGTGGTCATTGTTAAAAAATACCATTCTAGAACCACAGTCCAGATGTATTCCACACATTAAGAAAGGTGGAAAGAAGGCAAAACAATTATCGGCATGGTTAAAAGGGGAGGTGAAAGAAGCTATTTTAGCCAAAAGATCTTCATTCAAAATTTGGAAGAAGGATCCAACAGAAGAAAATAGGATAAAGCATAAACGTTGGCAAGTTAAATGTAAGACATTGATAAGACAGGCTAAGAGACAGGCTAAGAGAGAATTTTAAAAGAAGTTGGCTGTAGAGGCAAAAACTCACAGTAAAAACTTTAAAAAATATATCCGAAGCAGGAAGCCCGTGAGGGAGTCAGTTGGACCATTAGATGATTGAGGGGTTAAAGGGGCACTTAGAGAAGATAAGGCCATCGCAGAAAGATTAAATGATTTCTTTGCTTCGGTGTTTACTGAAGAGGATGTTGGGGAGGTACCCATAATGGAGAAAGTTTTTGATTCACATGGACTGAATCAAATCATGGTGAACCTAGAAGATGTGGTAGGCCTGACTGACAAACTGAAGAGTAGTAAATCACCTGGATCGGATGGTATACACCCCAGAGTTCTGAAGGAACTAAAAAATGAAATTTCAGACCTATTAGTAAAAATTTGTAACCTATCATTAAAATCATCCATTGTACCTGAAGACTGGAGGATAGCAAATGTAACCCCAATATTTAAAAAGGGCTCCAGGGGCGATCCGGGAAACTACAGATCGATTAGCCTGACTTCAGTGCCAGGAAAAATAGTGGAAAGTGTTCTAAACATCAAAATCACATAACATATAGAAAGACATGGTTTAATGGAACAAAGTCAGCATGGCTTTACCCAGGGCAAGTCTTGCCTTACAAATCTGCTTCACTTTTTTGAAGGAGTTAATAAACACGTGGATAAAGGTGAACCGGTAGATGTAGTATACTTGGATTTTCAGAAGGCGTTTGACAAAGTTCCTCATGAGAGGCTTCTAGGAAAAGTAAAAAGTCATGGGATAGGTGGCGATGTCCTTTCGTGGATTGCAAACTGGCTAAAAGATAGGAAACAGAGCGTAGGATTAAATGGACAATTTTCTCAGTGGAAGGGAGTGGACAGTGGAGTGCCTCAGGGATTTGTATTGGGACCCTTACTTTTAAATATATTTATAAATGATCTGGAAAGAAATACGACGAATGAGATAATCAAATTTGCAGATGACACAAAATTGTTCAGAGTAGTTAAATCACAAGCAGATTGTGATAAATTGCAGGAAGACCTTGTGAGACTGGAAAATTGGGCATCCAAATGGCAGATGAAATTTAATGTGGATAAGTGCAAGGTGATGCATATAGGGAAAAATAACCCATGCTATAATTACACAATGTTGGGTTCTATATTAGGTGCTACAACCCAAGAAAGAGATCTAGGCGTCATAGTGGATAACACATTGAAATCGTCGGTTCAGTGTGCTGCGGCAGTCAAAAAAGCAAACAGAATGTTGGGAATTATTAGAAAGGGAATGGTGAATAAAACAGAAAATGTCATAATGCCTCTGTATCGCTCCATGGTGAGACCGCACCTTGAATACTGTGTACAATTCTGGTTGCCACATCTTTAAAAAGATATAATTGCGATGGAGAAGGTACAGAGAAGGACTACCAAAATCATAAGGGGAATGGAACAGCTCCCCTGTGAGGAAAGACTAAGGAGGTTAGGACTTTTCAGCTTGGAGAAGAGACGGCTGAGGGGGGATATGATAGAGATGTTTAAAATTATGAGAGGTCTAGAACAGGTAGATGTGAATCGGTTATTTACGCTTTCAGATAGTAGAAAGACTAGGGGACACTCCATGAAGTTAGCATGGGGCACATTTAAAACTAATCGGAGAAAGTTCTTTTTTACTCAACGCACAGTTAAACTCTGGAATTTGTTGCCAGAGGATGTGGTTAGTGCAATTAGTATAGCGGTGTTTAAAAAAGGATTGGATGAGTTCTTGGAGGAGAAGTCCATTACCTGCTATTAAGTTCACTTAGAGAATAGCCACTGCCATTAGCAATGGTAACATGGAATAGACTTAGTTTTTGGGTACTTGCCAGGTTCTTATGGCCTGGATTGGCCACTGTTGGAAACAGGATGCTGGGCTTGATGGACCCTTGGTCTGACCCAGTATGGCATTTTCTTATGTTCTTATGTTCTTACGCCACTCTATGCTATACACCTTTCTGCAATTCTGCAGGAAGACACCACTCTCAGCATCCTTGGAGGAGGTGCTAGATAGGAATGACAGGCCTCACTCCCTACCCAAAGCCTGAGCTAGGGACATCTAGTGGAGACCTTCGGGGAGCGGGTTTCTACACAAGAAGAGAAGAAACACAGCCTTATCCATTCTGAGCACTGGGGTAATTTTGTAATAGCAGACATAAGTCACACCAATGTTCAAACATGTGTAGGTTTGCTTTGAATGTTACTCCAGCAAAACTATCTGCACACATGTAGTTTTGCTGTGAAAAAATTACGGGCATACTTTTAAAATGAAAACTGTAGGTAAATGAAAATTCCGCCCCGATCCTTACACAAATGCACACACACACAAAGACACCTCCCACCCCTACCCTCGGAAAACAAAATGCTGGTGAAAGTGTGCACATACAGGTCTTTTAGACACATATCAGACGGTTAAGGACATTTCTGAGGCTAAAGCACTGCTTTACTCACAGAAATACCTTTTAAATTTACCTTTTGTAAATATTCTTCACTTTCCTAACTCTTTTCTCAACAAAGTCAATAGAAGACCATGCAGTTAGAACCCTGAAAAGTCTTACGGGTTCAGACCCTACACACTGGTATCCTGCCCAGGGGCTCTGACCTGGGGGAGGGCTAATCTTGTATAAACACACACATCACTGGGATTATACCTTGGGGCTTATCCCCTACAGATGGGACACTTGCGTCTTGTTCTGCCATCATTTCCTATGTTACTAGATACAGCCAGTTCTATTGTACTCTTTTTTTTTACAATTATTATTTTTATCTCCTTCTTAAACCTTGGCAATTTTTGCTACTGTTGCCCCTGTCCAGGTGAACTACCAGGGTGACCAAGTAACCCCTGACTGCCTCCAAGATGCATGCTCAGTCAGCCACCTTCCCTCTCTCCCTCCCTACCTGGGTCTGTGCAAGCTGTGTCAGTGGTACACCCAGGCCTGACCAGCCCCATCATTTGGGAGATTTGAACTTGGATCCCCCATGCACTGCAGTGCTCTAGGACTTCTCTTACAGAAATCTTCAGTGCAAGAGCTGAAGGAGAGCCTGCGCTTATTTTAGCCTCCCTTGAATGCAAATCTGTGTGAAAACTGGTAGCCAGAGCTAATAAAGCTGACAACTAAGCAGAAGAATCTTACAAAGATCAGAGGTCGCCACGCCATTCGCCCCATGCTTCTGCAAGTCAATTTGTCACACAAACATTATTTTTTACCACTAGCATGGCATTAACTTGATAATAATGTGCAAATCAAAATTAAAAAACTGATAAAACATGACAGATTTCTTATTCCTTTGGATCATAGCTGCAAGTCTAGTATCACATTAAACAAATATTACCATACACATTCTTAGTTATTATGCTGAGTGCCAGTCACTATAAAGCTCAGATTTCCTAGATCTTCTATAGTAATTTAACTATCAACAAGTCAATCCCCATAATTCTGTTGTAGTTTCCTTTGTGTTCACAGCTCTAAAATAAATGCAGCTACAGTCTAATCACATTGTTTTATGAAAATCAATGGATACATAGTGCTTAGCGTGCCAAGAATGGAAATCCATTACTGATTTTCACCAATAACTTACTGCAAATTAATTGACTCAAGACTGAAAGGAGACAATTTTCAAAGGGATTCTTCACTGGTAAATGGATGTTTACCTACAGAGAAGTCCCCCTTGTGAGGAATAGAGCTAGGGTCATCCTCACGTATTTCCCAGAGGGGAGTTTGCACTTGCAAACTGTGCCCTTAGGTTTTCTTCCACGGACCCCACCAGGCTACAGATTTTCAGGGATTATGAAAACTACAGAGATTCTGTGTAAACTGATCTCACCATATTTTTCACAATGTTTGAGATAATTCTTCCAACTTACTTTATCAATGATGTAAAAAAAATGTGTGTGCGCTCATGGTATTGGCGTTCAAGCAAAGATATGCTAGAATTTTTTATCTGGGCAGCCGCTTCCAGAACGTCACAAAGGCAGGGGGATGAGGGGCAACGCACACTCACAAAAGACGCCCACCTTATTGAATAAATTGCCTGCAGCTTTATTTTAGGTAAACAGCATAACAATAAATGACCTACATACCTGAGTCATAATGAAGTAAACTAACCTAACAGTACTGCACCTCTGGGTCCCAGGCCCGCTGCAGGCAAACAGGGCCCTATCCCTCTGCGAATCATTCTTTGTGAGCGCTCCCAGTCACCTGCCATGCCCAATCAAGGTGACTGCCCAATATACGGGGACAATATACTGCTGCGCTGGGGCCAACAGACAGTCCCAAGTGGAATAGATAACCTACATACATACTTAGTACTGCTTCCAATCAAAAGCCCCTGCTCCTGGCTCGGGTACTCCGCCCACCTGCAACAGGAAAACAGTTAAGAAAATGAACATCAGAGAACAAACAAACAATTAATACTGGCTGAACAGGCATGAGCAACAGAGTTCAGAGAGAGTGGGTGGGAGGGATACAGTGGCAGTGGCAGCGCAGGGAGTAGCATCGAAAGGAGTGGCTCAAGGAAGGAATCCCTTGATTAACCTCCCTGTGCGTCCAGTGCCTCACCCTAAACATCCCACATCTTTGAATTGCCCAATCAAGAGGCCCCTTCGTCCCAGTCTCACCCCAAAACCCTGTGGAAACCTCCCCTCTCCCAAATGTCCCTTTGGCCATTACAGCCACCGGGCATGTGTAGCCAACACCGCAACGGTGTCATCTTCACGCAGTGTCAGCATTGCACCCCTGATATCATCCCATGCATGCTGTCAGCAGTGCGCCGGCCTAAGCACAACTTGATGCCATGTGGAGTGCCCTTTAAGGACACCCCACCTACCAGGACCCTGCCCAGAGTTACCCGGTAGGAGCCACTGCACACACACACACACACACACCCCGCCCTGCTGGGCTCCAACCATGGCATCATGTTAATGGCGGTATCCGCGCATTAGGCCTGGCACCTTTACAAACTGTGCGCACACGTGCGCATGTATGTTTTAAAATACACCAACCGTGCATAAGTTTGCTCCTAATTTTAACAGGTTACTCGAGCACAGCTAGCGCTCATGCCTTCCATAGGACTTTGTCGGGACAACCCAGTTTTTCCAATTAGTCCACTGGTTTGCCCAGTTAATATCGAGGTCTTCCAGACCCCTCTGGTTCTTCATCCTGCACGCTCTTCAGTTAACCCAGACCCCTCACTCTGGCCGGTACCCTAAAACTTGCGATCTCCAGACTTGCTCATCATCTGGAGCAGCAGTAAAGTTACACAGAGAGCAAGCTGACATACACCACAGCCTCCAATTTTAAAATATGGAGCTATGCGTGTAACTGTTGGCTCCGCCCATTGCCCGCCCCCTTTCCACCCCTCTTATTTTTTATGCACACACCGGATTACATGCACGTTCTTCACTTCTTTTTAAAATCCCGTTGTTCGCACACGGCCCACATATGGGCCTTTTTGTGCGAGCAATACATTTAAGATCTACCTTTAAGTTTTTACTATCTGTAGAGCCTTAAAGTGGGACTCCAGTCAAAAATCTGGGTTAATTTTATTTTTTTTTTGTACTTAACACTAACATGTTGACACCTTAAAAGGCTCTTATGTGGATGATTTAAGAGTTCTTCTTTTTGGCTAAATGAAACGTTTATCTTGCCTCTGTAATGAAAAATTAGTATGCAGCATGTTGCTTCTACCCCCTCAGAAGATGGGACCCTAATCCAAGGATCTGCAAGAAAGGAACATATAAACTTTGCAAATTAAATAGAAGCTTCACATGTAAAAGATAAGCACCTAAGTAGGTAGTTTAAAAATTGCCCCTGCAATGTCTATAACTAGCGGCTCCAATGTTTATCTGCTGTATCATTCTTTCACATTAACCTCATTAATAATGAGGGGAAAAAATGCTGCAACTGGTATCAGATGTATTATTAATTTATATTTTTACCTCCAAAAATTTGAAAACAGCATTTTAGACTGATTTCACGCAGATTTTGAATCTTAAATTAGTGATAAATTCATACTAAATTTTACAGAAAATTAAATTTGGGGGCCAGCCCAGTGGCTTCCAAGCTGCCATGTAGAGGGTCTCCAGTCTGATTCCCAGATTGTGTCTTTAGCTCTCCAGATTGATCAGGAAGCAGTGTACATAGGCTCTGCTGGAGAAGGGACTAGGGCTCATCAATAAAAGTGACCCCTAGTGGCCAAATGTAGAGCCCAGAGTACCAAGTTCTGCAAGGTATCTTCAGTGCATGGCTCCCGGCCTCAAGACCTATATAGTCTGAGCAAACTAAAACGGAGGGTCTGTTACAAATAGAGGAAAAATCCCCAGCTATTTGTGAATGAAGGCTCATAGCATCAGGATCCCAGCCTGGTTTCACCTGGGCTGGATAAAAAAGAAGAAAGGAGGAACTACTGGCTCATAAAATAGTAAAGGAAAATAAAATCTGCAAATGCATGACGTGATACATACAAAAGAAAGTGGAAAGCACAAAGCTTACAAAGGGTTTCTTCAGCTGGGCTGACATGTATGAAATTATTTATTTATTTAACAGTTTTCTATACCGACCCTCATAGTAAATAACCATATCGTATCGGTTTACATATAACAAGTGTATAACTGGGGTAACAATTCAAATTCAAGTAAACAAAGGATAAACAATAGGTGGGAATAAGTCCGAAAGTTACAATCAACAGGGAATGAGAACTTGGAAGCTTGCCATAAGCTGGAAAGAAGATAAGGCAGAAAATAAATATAAAGTGATAGATTGATTTCAGTGGTCAGCTGACAAAATATCTGTTCAAAATAGATTCCAGTTATGAGTCACTGTCATAACATCTCATGTGCAGTATTTTCAAAATCTTAAGGAATCTTACCTTGGATTTGAGTTTTAATAACAAAATAATATTTGGAGGTAATTTTCAAAGGAGTTAAGCATGTAAATGTAGCATACTATCATAGCAATTGTCAAAAGCCCATTTACAGTATGCTGTTAAGGCCTGATTTTCAAAAGAATGTTCTTGCTTAAAACTGGGTTTTACACGTGTAAATGCACTTTACCCATGTAAGTGGGCTTTTGAAAATCGCTACAATATATGCCATTGAATTATCAATAGGTTTAACTTGCATTAAAAGCCAGATTTTAAAAACACGGCGCGCGCCAAAACAGGCAGTTCGGCATGTGGATAGGATGTGCGCGTGCGCCACAAGGATTTTAAAACACTCGCAGCCACGTATGTATCTGCCCATACAAGCAGAAGAAAGGGTTTGTCATAAAAGGGGTGGGCCAAAGGCGGGGTCTGGGTGGGACATGGGTGGGTTGGGACAGCGCTATTAGACATGCTCCTGCTGAAGCACACCCCAGGAGCCGATCGGCTTGTGCAAGTTGCAGGTTAGTTTGAAAACAAAAAAAAAAAAAATAGGCTAGTTAGTGGGGTTTTAGGGGTCAGGGCAGATAGGGTAAAAGGGAGGAATGTTAGGGGGTTTCGGAAGTTCCCTCCCAGTCCACTCCTTTGGAACTGGGGAAAAGACCTAGTCCGTCGCCGCGCACATCTACTAAATTCTCCCCCTCCCCCCACTTACGCGCACGAGATGGCACTCGTGCGCACGTGCATATGGGCTAGCGGATTTTGTAACATGTATGCATCTACACGTGCATGTTATTAAATCAGTGTTTCCATGTGTGTGCGCCAGGAACCACACGCACATGAACACCTGAGTGTGGGTCTTAAAATTTACCTTTAAGTGCACTTAACATGGGTGAATGGCTTTTGACAATTGCTATGTTAAGATGTTGCATTTACATGCGAAACTCCATTGAAAATTCACCTGTTAATTTGAGCTCCCACCCACAAAAAAAATGTGTCTTTAGGGAGATCACACGTGATTAGCATGCTCTAAGTGGATCACAGGATCCCCTTTGCTACCTGGTCTCAAGTAAAAGGACCAGTTAGCATGTAGGATGCCATTCCCTCTTCATCTTCATCCCACTCACAAGTAGTAAAGAGATCAGCAGCTCCAGCATCACCCGTACCCACACTAGGGATGTGCATTCGTTTTGAACAAATGTGCAATCTGCAACGTATAGGTCCCTATTCATTGCATTTGTGGGGTTCCAAAACATATGGCGAACCCCCACGAATGCAACGTATCACTAACGAATAAAACCTCCACCCTCCTGACCCCCCCCCCCCCCCCAAGACTTGCCAAAAGTCCCTGATGGTCCAGCGGGGTCCTGGAGCGATCTCTTGCACTCGGGCCGTCGGCTGCCGGTATTCAAAATGGCACCGATAGCCTTTGCCCTTATTATATCACAGGGGCTACTGGTGCCATTGGTCGGCCCCTGTCACATGGTAGGAGCAAAAGATGGCACCGGCCGTCCATTGCTCCTACCATGTGACAGGGGCCGACCAATGGCACCGGTAGCCCCTGTGACATAGTAAGGGCAAAGGCTATCGGTGCCATTTTGAATACCGGGAGCCGATGGCCCGAGTACAAGAGATCACTCCAGGACCCCCACTGGACCACCAGGGACTTTTGGCAAGTCTTGGGGTGGTCAGGAGGGTGGGGGGTTCTAGTTAATTAAATTTAAAGGGTTGGGATGGGGTTTTTTTTTAACTTTAATGGGAAACGAATACCATACGTAACTAATGGACGAATCGGGGTCCCCTGAAAACGGATGTAACGGATTTGGGTCCCGACGAATACATAGAAACATAGAAACATAGAAATGACAGCAGAAGAAGACCAAACGGCCCATCCAGTCTGCCTAGCAAGTTTTGCGCTTTTTTTTTTCTCATACTTATCTGTTACTCTTGGCTCTTAGTAACCTTTTGGTTCCATTTCCCTTCCACCCCCACCATTAATGTAGAGAGCAGTGTTGGAACTGCATCTCAGTGAAATATCTAGCTTAATTAGTTAGGGGCAGTAACTGCCGCAATAAGCAAGCTACACCCATGATTATTTGTTTACCCAGATTATGTAATTCAGTCCTTGTTGGTTGTTGTCTGTATATAGATCCACTTTTCTTCATTCCCCCTGCCGTTGAAGCAGAGAGTTATGCTGGATATGCATTGAAAGTAAAGTATCAGTCTTTCTCCCCTGCCATTGAAGCAAAGCGCTATGCTGGATATGCGTGAAGTATCAGTTTTACTCCCCTGCCGTTGAAGCAGAGAGCTATGCTGGTCTGGATATGCATTGAAAGTGAAGTATCAGGCTTATTTGGTTTGGGGTAGTAACCACCATAACAAGCAAGCTACTCCCAGCTTTTTTGTGAATGCAAATCCTTTTTTCCACATTTTCCTCTTCCTCTTGCCGTTGAATACCGAATCAAATGTATCCATCCCTGCTGCACGTCTGTTATAATTAGTGAGGTTTGGGTGGACCCTGTGGCAGCTGACCATGCCCACGGGGGAAAGTCCCATGAGGGGCCACAGGTCAGGCTCAGCTTAGGACACACAAACACAGAGATTGATCTTTTATTAGACAATGTGATGAAGCCACCAGAGGTGGCAGTGGTGAGCAGCAGAAGTAGCCCGGCTGGGCTAGTATCCCTCAGGCGCTGGAACAGCGACTCCACCGGTAGCAGTGCTGTAGTGGAAAGAACTGAGAATAATGAGTACAGTGGAATGTGCACAAAGCCCCAGTATGGAGAACCCCAGGATAGGGAGAGCAGGCCCTCGAGGAGTGAGTACCTGAGATCTGAGAGCTGAGAGGCTTGAAGGTAATGTACTCACACAGCAGTTCCACGTAGGAGATTGCACTAGGGCTGGAATGGAGGCAGGCCCTCGAGGAGCGTGTACCTGGTTCCAGGGAACAGCTCTGAGGTGAAGATGGTAGTACTCACTGGTGTTGAAGATAGCGAATCCTTCCAGACAGAAGAGAAGGTAGGAGCAGGCAGCGAGTCAGGGAACATGGGCCCTCGAGGAGCGAGTACCGGTTTCCTGATAGCGACCTGAAAAGCAAGTGAGGCCCCCGAGGAGTGGGTACCCCGTTAGCGTAAGAGTCCAATGGAAGATTGGAGAGGCAGAGTAGCTGGGTACGGAGAGTGAATCCCATCCGTAAGATTCCCCTTGCCAACTCAAAGGCTAGCAATCATCGTAGGCTTTAAATATCCAAGCAGTGTGACGTCATCACAGGGGGACGCCCCTGAGGTTCGCGCCAAGTAGGAAATAAGAGTGACAGCCACGCGGTGCGCACGCCCTAAGGTACCAGCAGAGCATGGTGGGAGGCAGCGCCCATGCCGGTCTGGGGACGCCGGAGAGGACTGCAGGCAGATGCCACGGCAGCCAGGCATCCATCTATAGCAAGAGGAGGTGCAAAGAAAGAAAGGTAGGCTGAGTGAAGCTGTTGGGAAGGGACGGTTGCAACAACATCCCTAACACACACACACAAATTTCATGAGAAGGGCTCAGTGGCTCCAACAACGCACTCGATTCTTTCCCCCAAACGTCACCCCAGGGACACATACTTCTCTCTCAAGGCAACTCTCATATTAACATAGTAAATGAGGTCAGAAAAAGGCCTGCTGCAGGTCGTCCATCGGGTCTATCTAGCAAGTTTATTTATTTATTATACAGTTTTTTTTAAAGTAGTAACTGTTGCTGTGTGCAGGTTTCCCCAGTTATCACAGGTTACCCCTTTCCTTTATCTCCATCCTTTAGCTACTAGAGGTTCTCTGTATTTGTTACAATGCCCTTTTGAATTCCATTACCATTCTTGTCCTCATCTCTTCTTTTGGGAGGGCATTCCATGCATCTACCACCCTTTCTGTGAAGAAATATTTCCTGGTATTCGACCTGCATCTCCCCATTGGAGATTATCATAAACCTTTACTTCTACAGATTTCTTTGCATTGGAGAAGGTTTGATTCCTGTGCATTATTAATACCTTTCAGGTATTTAAAATTCTGTATCATTTCTCTTATGTCTCTCCTCTTCTCCAGGGTATACATATTTAGGTCCTTCAGCCTCATCTCATAAGTCTTCTACTGCAGACCTCACTCCATTTTGCTTACCTTTCTTTGGATCGTTTCCATTCTATCTCTATCCCAATGAAAGCATGGTTCACCTCTCTCTTTATCCCCTGCAATGAAGGCATACACACACACACACACACACACTGATTCAAGTGATTAAGGCAGGATCTCCCCCCCCCCCCTCTTCTCGACTCCCTAAGTCCACTCCAACAGTCTTCACCAGAAGGAAATATATGAGTGACCTCCTGCTGGCACTTCTGCAGCCTACTAAATGGCATTGCCTAACAGCGTTTCAGTTCTATAGCTGGCATCATTCAGCAGTTGCAGCGGTGCCAGCACACAGGTTCTCACGTCCTCCTACCAATGAAGAACAAGTCCTTCAGGAATGGTAAGGTGTCATTCCAGAGGAGTGGAAGGTGGCAGAGATTGGAAGGATTTTTCCTTAAATATAGGGATGCTTTCATGGCAGACATCTGGCCAGGGCCACTGCAAGGGTATAAGGCACCCTAGGCAAACCTTCTACCTTGTGCCCACCCACACCCCACTGGGAACAGGCCCGACCTCATTCACTCAGACAGGCTCTTTCTCTTACACACACTTAGGCTCCTTGTCTAATTCAGACACACACCCTTACACAGGCTCCCTCCCTCTCACTAACACCATTGTGCTCTTGAACACACACAATCCCTCTCTTTCACACACACACACACACACACACACACACACATGCCACTCGAGACTCTGCTTCTCTCAGCCTCGAGCAGGATGGGCATTGCTCACGGCTTGCTGAGTGTCTGCATTTTTGGTCATGAGCAGGATGAGTGCTGCTTGTGACCTGCTGAGTCTCTACTCCTCTCGGCTGTGAGAGGGATGGGCTCTGCTAGCGGCCCCACATGGCTGCTCTATGCCGGCCCTTAAAGGCTGGTGCCCTAGGTGACCACCTCGTTCACGTATTGGGACGTGCCGGCCCTGGGTCTGGCTTATTGGGGGTTGGCCTTGAAGGAATATAAGAACATAAGAAATTGCCATGCTGGGTCAGACCAAGGGTCCATCAAGCCCAGCATCCTGTTTCCAACAGAGGCCAAAAACCAGGCCACAAGAACCTGGCAATTACCCAAACACTAAGAAGAACCCATGCTACTGATGCAATTAATAGCAGTGGCTATTCCCTAAGTATAATTGATTAATAGCCATTAATGGACTTCTCCTCCAAGAACTTATCCAAACCTTTTTTGAACCCAGCTACACTAACTGCACTAACTACCTTCTCTGGCAACAAATTCCAGAGCTTTATTGTGCGTTGAGTGAAAAAGAATTTTCTCCGATTAGTCTTAAATGTGCTACTTGCTAACTTCATGGAATGCCCCCTAGTCCTTCTATTATTCGAAAGTGTAAATAACCGAGTCACATCTACTCGTTCAAGACCTCTCATGATCTTAAAGACCTCTATCATATCCCCCCTCAGCCGTCTCTTCTCCAAGCTGAACAGCCCTAACCTCTTCAGCCTTTCCTCATAGGGGAGCTGTTCCATCCCCTTTATCATTTTGGTTGCCCTTCTCTGTACCTTCTCCATCGCAACTATATCTTTTTTGAGATGCGGCGACCAGAATTGTACACAGTATTCAAGGTGCGGTCTCACCATGGAGTGATACAGAGGCATTATGACATTTTACGTTCTATTAACCATTCCCTTCCTAATAATTCCTAACATTCTATTTGCTTTTTTGACTGCTGCAGCACACTGAGCCGACGATTTTAAAGTATTACCCACTATGATGCCTAGATCTTTTTCCTGGGTGGTAGCTCCTAACATGGAACCTAACATTGTGTAACTACAGCAAGGGTTATTTTTCCCTATGTGCATCACCTTGCACTTGTCCACATTAAATTTCATCTGCCATTTGGATGCCCAATCTTCCAGTCTTGCAAGGTCCTCCTGTAATGTATCACAGTCTGCCTGTGATTTAACTACTCTGAATAATTTTGTATCATCCGCAAATTTGATAACCTCACTCGTCGTATTCCTTTCCAGATCATTTATATATATATTGAAAAGCACCGGTCCCAATACAGATCCCTGAGGTACTCCACTGTTTACCCTTTTCCACTGAGAATATTGACCATTTAATCCTACTCTCTGTTTCCTGTCTTTTAACCAGTTTGTAATATCTGAGCTTCATGAGGAGGGTAATGGATCAGAGGTATACTTCTCAACAATAAATACACTTCCCACAGACTCTTGTGTTATGAATCGCTGCCCATGGGTCCCCCCACGAGCAGGCACTCTCTTACCTTCCCCCATGCTTCACCCGACGCGGCACGGATGCCGCCGTCGGGCCCTTCAGTGTGGCCGGAGTCGCGATCTCGAGTTGCTCTCGCGGCCCGGAGGCCACCACAGGATGTTCATCTTCACCACGGCCGGAGCCGTGGACTTTCAGCGTCCTCATGCGGCACGAAGCCGCCCCCGACGTCACCTTGATCTTCGCGGCCAGGAGGCCACAGCCCTGGGCTGGATTAGCAGCTGGAGCCGCCCCCAGGGCCTCCTGCAGCGGCTGGAGCCGCTGCCATCATCGAGGCCTGCCTCTCAGGCCAGCCATGCCTCCTGCGTGAAGACGTCTGCAGTCCTGCACAGCTTGTTCCTGCTTCCTGCCTCTAGGCGCGCAGCCGCGCATCTCTGCTGGATGTAAAGGGCCAGGCACAGGAAGTGTGCTGGCCCCACCTAAGCATGGACTTCCTGCTCTAGCCCTATAAGAGGGCTGTCTTCATAGTACGTCTTCGCCTTGCATCGGAGTTACTTCACTCTGGAGGCTCCTGCTTGCCAGAGCTCCGTCAGGTCTTTTATCTTCTCCATGGAGTTCCTCGTCTCGTTTGTTCCTCGTCGTGCCATGTCTTCATGCCTGAGGTCCTCGTCCAGGTGTCCTGGTGTTCATCTCCTGGTGTTTCGCCTCTTGGTGTCCTGCCCTCTTTGGTGTTCACGTCAGCGCTCCGGAGCCTTCTAGTCCTGTCGGTCCTGCTCCCTCGGACGACATCTTTCCCGGGTTGGAGAGGCCTGCAGGTGGACTGGTGTCCTGAGCTCCTGAGCAGTCTCGTCCTGCCAGCCATGTTGGTGCTTCGGATGACATCGGCTTCGTCGTCGGAGTCCCACCTCAACTGGATCCTTCCCTGCGCTTGTCCCATTCTCAGCGTGGTCCGTGACCAGCCTCCTCGGGCTGTGTAGGGCACGCAGTGGGACAGGGTGGTCCGCGACCAGTCCCACAGGTGGACTGAGTAGGGCGCCCTGAGAGACAGTGCCAATGTCCTCCTGCCCTGTGTCTTGTCTTGTTTGGATTTCAAGTTCCTCGTCATGTCTGCACTTCAAAGTCTTGTCCCTGATGCCGTTGCATCGACCACCCGGTCCGTGATGTCTTCGCATCAGCCCTGATGTTATGTCTTCCATAGTCCTGGTGTCATGTCTTCAAGAGCCCTGGTGTCACGTCTTCACCTTCGTCATAGTGTCATGTCTTCATGTCAAGGCCCTGCTGCTCCATGCCGTTCCAAGCGGCAGGTCCAAAAGGGCTTGGAACAGTCATCTGTTGTTGGCTCTGGGAGCTTGCAGGCCTGGCAGAGGGTAAGACAGTGTTCTGCCATGCTGGGACATGCCGTCAACCCTTGGTTTGGCCCTGGATCCATCTGGGGTTGGGCTGAGGCCCAAGGGCACACTAAAAAACCCCTATCTAACACTCTTGTTTGTCATCTATGTTTGTATTTGAAATCCAGTTTAAAAACTCACCTTCTTGAAGCTGCTTTTATATCCTAAGTACTTCTTTACAATGAATACACTTCCCACAGACTGTCATTTGCCATGTAGTTTTATCCTGACTAGAGTGCAAGCTCCATGGAGCAAGGTCTGCCTCCTGTATGTATCTGTACAGTGCTGCATATGTACAGGAGTGATTTAGAAATGGTAAATATTAGTAGTAGTAGCTGTTAGAGGTGTAGGTTAGGGCAGAGGTGTTTTTGGGACCTTTGAGCTCCCTTCACGATGCTCAGAGACAATGAAGCTGCTAAGCCTTTCACTACTTGTGCCAGGTAGGCAGAAGTGACATCCCCTGTGACAAGTGGCCCTTACGAAGGATTTTGATTTATAGTGTACATGTTGAAAGGTTCACACCGCTCTGAGGCAGATGTTAACTGTTAGGCGAAAGAATGCATGGAGGAGAGCATACCACATTCTTTCACATGCACCCACTAAAGCCTCATTTGCATATATTGAAATGTGAGTGCAAACTAATTTTAGCACATATCCGCCATCATTGATTGGGACTCACTTACCACTATTTTTCTGGGCATGCTAAATGGCCTTAATATACCCTCTAACCTCAAGTTCTTAGATCCTATAATTTTATTAATCAAATTCTGAGTGTGGAACATTGCATTTACCGAAGCTAGGGCTAGAAACTTGAGTTGTGCAGTGCCCAATTTTTTGTTTTATTTTTGGTTTTGTTTCATTTTTTTGTTTCTTTTTTTTCACTTATTTAATTTAATTTATTTATTTTACGCAGATGGGTAGTACTTTCTTTTCTTGGAGGTGAGAAAAGAGAGAGTTACTCATCCGGTGTTCAGTCCGAGAAGATCAAAACAGGCAAAGAAGAGAGAGGCAGAAAGCAAGCACTGGAAGCAAGGGAACCCAAGGAAAGGGAACCCACCACTAGTCCCAGGGTAATCTAAATTCCAGTAGGGCAATAAAGGGATTCCAGGTGGGTATGCAGGGAAGGATTAGAAGCCATATTTTTAACTGCAATCATTTATCATGGATGCTACGAGGAGAAAATGTTTCATGCGCTATATTATCTATGTTGAAGAAGTTCCACGTTAAAGACTTTCTTTTTTTTTAACACAAATTACTGCAATATTCTCATGCTTTGATAATTTCCAGCAACTGACACAGCTTTCTTAAAATAACATGCTCCCCTTAAGTTTGAATTCAAAATAGTAAGCTTTATTTATGGACAATTTGCCCAACCTGACAGGAAAGTGGTTCAGTTGCTTCAGTGTTCGCCTCCCTTCTTCCTGACTACAACAGAAAATTTGCAGCGGCAAAAGGAGCCCTTCAGCCTGCTGACCTGTATTTGAGCCCCCTCCAAGGAGATAGTGCTGTGACCACCTGCTGCTGCCTGGATTGACCAGGTAGGTTCAGGCTGTGTTCCCCTCCCCTCAATGGATGCACTGGCCATGTTATTTTCACTTTGTGCTATCCCAGACTCCTTATATCCTTTTGGAGGTACAGCAGCAAAGTAACGAGAGCTCCGAACATTTCATCAAACTAATAACGGTGTCTCCCTGGGTTTATATTCAGTACAATCAACCACCCACATCACGCTGTCAACTGTAGAACAACAGTGCTACTGTGATTGCCACATTAAGAACGAGTAAGGAAAATGTATAAAATGTACTAGATCTCATAAAAACTATTAGAGATGTGAATCGTGTGCCAGATCGTCTTAACGATCAGATTCGGCTGGGGGGGGGGGGGGGGGGGAAATCTGATCGTTAAGATATGTGAATTGGAATCGTTTCCGATTAAGTTTAAGTTAACCCCTAAGTTTGATGTAAACCGGCCTGATATGAAGCTTGTCATGAAGTTCGGTATAGAAAAATGTTAAATAAATAAATAAATAAATAAATAATAAATACAAGTGCAGGAATGTTGGAAAGAGGATACTTCAACTGAACAAGGCTTGGAGATCAGGAAACAAATGGGTAGAACTTCCATGGGGCAGATACCAAGATGGCCTTTGAACCAGAACTGTATGTTTCCTGAGCATGGGAATTAAGAGGCACACCCAGACCTGGTCCAATCAAACGACTGCACGGGCATGTCTGACTCTCCCAGGAAACAGGACAAATATACTAGATCTCCTGGGAAAGCCAACAGCCTTCACAGCCACATAGTAGGTTCACGGTCGCAGATTCAAATCCCATCAACCCTGACATTAGTCTTCATGTCTAGGTTACCGGTTTACATTCAGCTCAGGCTGGTAGTGACCTAAGGTCATTACCATTTATGAAGTGGTGGGTGTTCTTACCGAGTTCCCAGTAAACAGGTGTCCACATCACAATTTCCTTCTTATTGGAATCCTATCTTACAGGCAAAAGATTGCACAGGCTTGGAGAGTGAATTACCCTCTCACTCCTCAAGGTGTTCCTCACACACAAGGCCTAGCCACATGCATTACCCCCGTTTTCCATGTGCGCAACATTTTAAAAATCTACCCAATAGTGTATGTCTTAGAAGGTCTATATTCAGGCGCTGTGCAGCTCAGCTAGTTAGCTGAATAAACTTATCTGGCTAACTAGTGTTGTATTTTCAGTGGCGTAGCTGTGCCACTGAGTATACCTGGCTATCTTAAAATTAGCTAGATACGTTTATCCAGTTGACTTTAGGTGCTCTGTGGGATGACCTTTGTTAGCTGGATGTTATCCAGCTAACTATAGCTGCTCCCCAGAATGCTTCTGGACCGCTCCTGGAATATCCCTCACTTATACGGCCAAATTATAGAAAGACAAATAGTTATCCAGGTAGAATTTAGCCAGATAAGTGGCCAAATTTTCATGTAGCTAGATAACTTCTTAGTTATCTGGCTAAATGCATTTAAATATGGAAGTCTACATTTTTATACTTTAAGTTAATCAACAGGTGTACACCTTTGGTCCTGTCCTATGGTTCAAGCCGAAATGCTGAACACTGTGACATGGGGGATCCAGGTTTAGATCCTGGGGTTGATGAGGCCTGGGCATGTCATGGAGATGGTGTATTCAGGTCGGATGACTGCTGCTATTGTGCCAGCACCTTCTTGTCAAGGAGCAGTTCTCAGGTCATACCGTAGAGAAGGTGTCCACTAGCCCTCAGGCTGGTAAGGCTTCCAGAGGTGACTGGGCATTCTCTTCAGGAGAAGGGGATGTAAGGTTCAGTGCAATAAAACAGAAAAAAGCCCCCCCAAAAAAGGAGTGCAACTTTATTAAGGCTCCAGTCCCAATCAGCAGTTCATGCTATAGTCACAGCCCATGGGAGGTCAGAAGTGAAGTTTTCAGAAAAACTTTATGAAATTTTATGTCAATTCTGTGACATAATTGCATTGATTTATCCCTTTATTCTTTACATCCTTTCTCCCTTCTAAGATCCTCATTTTGGATGGCAACATCTTGTCTATTTGGCATGCCTCTTGGACAGGTAGTCTGTGTTTGCATTTTCCTATGTAGGTCTATGATTTAATTGAAAGGAAAAGGGCTAGATTAAGAGGAATGACCTGATAATGCAGCTATTGGATTCCTTGTTCTCACAGAGCCGCTGTAGAGCTTTGTAGACAGTGACAAAGGTAAACTGGAGTCTCAACAGATAATATTTCAGGATCTCTAAGGCCCATTTGTTAGCCAGGACTTATTTTATCTAAGGTTGAGTCTCTAAGCTCCCTAGCTATCAATCTGTGAGTGAAGAGCACTATAGGGTGTTCCCTATTGACTCTCTCTTGGGGATAATATGGTACCTAACCCTACATTCAAAACAGCCATTTGTACAACAAAGAGTTTTGTGAAGTTCTGGTTACTTAATATCAGAACAGAGGAAATTCAAGAAAGCTTGCTCAGTTTTTTTTTTCTGTCTAGTGTATATTATCTAGGGCTTGTTTCTTGAGGGGGAAGCAAATAACTCAGTCTTAGTTGAGAAATTTGGAACAAATTTTCTAAAATTACCAAGAAGGCCCAGGAAGGCTTTGATTTGTGTCTTGGTCTGCAGCCTCAGCATCAATTGTATCATAGTCAGTTTGCAAATCTGGGGGTATCTGAACTTTTTCCAAGATGTAGCCCAGGTATCTAACCTGTTGGGTCCCAAATGCACATTTTCAGGAGTTCTCTTTCAAAGAGGCCTCTCAGAGAGTTTTCATAACTCCCCATAAATTCTTTAACTGAGTTTGGCAGTCTTTACTATATATATATAATATATATATATATATATATATATATATATATATATATATATATATATATAATATATATAATGATATAATGATATCATCTAGATATGGTGATATACAAAGAAGGTCTACTGTTATATGGGTAAATTAGCACAGTAAAGAAATACAACAAATTACCACAAAAATATATACAATAAATTCATAAACATAAATATTAGACCACCAGTTGGTATGTAGTAGAGACGTGTGCTTTGTTAGCAAGTCAGTATTACATGGTAGAGAGTATTTTTTCATACAGTTGGGAAAAGATTTTACATAGTGTTGCTGCATCGAGTAGAAAACTGGTCATCTGGTCTATGAATATATTCCTCCTGAGGAAGCCCTTTTTGGGTGAAATGAGGGTCCCTTGTTGGGGTTCATTGTATGTGTGTGAAATTCTTGATATCTGAAAATTTTCTTTGATTCTGATGGGGATTTATTGATAGCTTGCGAAATCTGTAATGCTGTGAGCCTGGGAACATTTGGAAAAAGCTGGGGATTTATTGCAGGAGTGAAATTTATGATATTTGAAAAGATTATTTGCCTTTGGTGGAGATATATTGTATGTTTGTGTAATTGTTAATTCTTTTGTAAACAATATAATTTTGTTTTATGAATAGAGGTTAAATACAGCGAAATGTTCAGAATATGTTTTGGATATGTATTTAAACATTGTATAATGATTATATTAGTGCAATTTTGGGAAATTCTTTTATTTTATATACCAATGTGATTTTTTTTACATATTTCCTTTATGCTTTACATAATTGTTTATGAATTTATTGACTATATATTGGTGGGAGTTTGTTGTATTTCTTATCATCTAGATATGCAAATGCAAAGGGATAGATTTTAAGAGGTACACGCGGGCGTAGATTTGTGCATGCAACCCAGCACGTACAAATCTACACCCGATTTTATAACATGCACGCGCAGCTGGCAGAAATCTTAACCATGTGCATAAGGCTAGCTGACAAGCCATTTTCTGGCAGGTTTATAAAATGATAAAACTGGGCATGACAGAAGAGTCCACAAGTGCTTGGGCTTTTCTAGTGATGTTAATACTAATCACATTGGTATATAAGATAAAAGAATGTCCCAAAATTGCACTAATATAATCATTATACAACGTTTAAATACATATCCAAAACATATTCTGAACATTTTACTGTATTTAACCTCTACTCATAAAACAAAATTATATTGTTTACAAAAGAATTAACAATTACACAAATATACAATATATCTCCACCAAAGGCAAAGAATCTTTTCAAATATCATAAATCCAGGGTTGGCGCTCGCAAGGGGGTACACACTTGTGCACCTTGCACGTGCCAAGCCCTAGGGGAGCCCCGATGGCTTTCCCTGTTCCCTCCGAGGCCCCTCTGAAATCGGTGTCCATGGAGGAAGATAGGGGTGTGCATTCGTTTCCTATGTATTTGTAATCCACAACGTACAGGGCCTTATTCTTTGTATTCATGGGGAAGCGAAACATATCGTGATTCCCCACGAATACAACAAATCTTTGCCGAATTATTCGGCCCTCTAAAGGAGCCAATTTAAACAAACCCCCCCCCCCCACCCTCCTGATCCCCCCAAGAATTACCAAAACTCCCTGGTGGTCCAGTGGGGGGTCCGGGAGACATCTCCTGTACTCACACCCTCGTCTGCCGGTATTCAAAATGGCGCCAATAACCTTTGACCTACTATGTCACAGGGGCTACTGGTGCCATTAGTCAGCCCCTGTCACATGGTAGGAGCAATGGATGGTCGGTGCCACCAGGGACTTTTGGCAAGTCTTGTGGGGGTCAGGAGGGTCCCCCAAGACTTGCCAAAAGTCCCTGGTGGTCCAGCGGGGGTCCGGGAGCAATCTCCTGCACTCAGGCCATCGGCTGCCAGTAATCAAAATGGCGCTGATAGCCTTTGCCCTCACTATGTCACAGGGGCTACCGGTGCCATTGGTCAGCCCCTGTCACATGGTAGGAGCACAAGATGGCGCCATTTTGAATACCGGCAGCCGAGGTTGTGAGTGCAGGAGATGGCTCCCAGACCCCCCGCTGGACCACCAGGGTGTTTTGGTAAGTCTTGGGGGAGTTGGAGGGTGCCCCATGTAATCCAAAAAGGAATATAGTAAACTGCTACAATCCTTCTGGTATAATGAGGGCTGTTATGCCATTGGCTGATTGAGTTAAGGGTACCTACTAGTATTCTTTGGTCAAATCTAAAATAGAATGATAACTAGGTTTGCCCAATTTCTTGATCATCTCATCAATTCTGGGAATTAGATAGGCATCCATTTGGGATATCTGATTGATTTTTGGAAGACTATGCAAAAAGTAGATTGAAGCACCTGGTTTAGTATTAACATCACTAGAAAAGCCCAAGTACTTGTGGACTCTTCTCTCATGCCCAGTTTTATCATTTTATAAACCTGCCAGAAAATGGCTTGTCAGATAGCCTTATGCACATGGTTAAGATTTCTGCCAGCAAATTGCAAAGAGTTGGTGTGGAGTAAATATGGATCACACAAAAGAACACATAGTAGGGAGAAGGGTGTGAAGCCATTTGGTGATGCTGTTCCAAGTAAAATTGAATAACAACAATACAAAGGGTTTCTCAGAGCAACATCTTTATATAGTAAACTCCAAAGGAGGGACTATACCTTTGATACTTCTTTGAAGTTTACTATATAAAGCTATTGTTCTGAGAAACCTTTCGTATTGTTGTTACTCCATTTTACTTGGAATAACATCACTGATTGGCTTCACGCCCTCCTCCCTACTAAGGTTTCTGCCAGACCATGACCCCAGGTTGGAATTAAATATCATGGTTTACAATGGCTATGCATCCTGGCCTTTCTGAAAATACATCCTAATTTTGGACTAGAAAAATAAGTCAATCTCTTTTCTCACTGGGGGTAAGTTCTTCCCCTGTGATCACTTGGACTGCTTTCTAGGAAGGTTTGAGATTCATATCCTCTGAGTAGGCTAAGCCACAGATCTGTCTACTTTTTCAGAAGGTTTATGTAGAGGAGTTAAGTCTGCCTCCTTTTGTCCTGTCTTGACACCAGAAATTTCACTGGTCCCACAGATTCATAAGGGTCTTGCCAGCAAGCCATCAATTTGCCTTCAAATATGAGGATAAGAACCAGAACCTGATGAACTTGAAAGGTTTTCTTAATAACCTGTTGACTATTAGAGAGAGCCTGCATGATTTGGGCCCTCTCCACGTGTTCTTTCAGTATCTTCTCTGCTGGCATGGGTCCACTCTGAACATCTGGTTTTTAAGATTACAGAGCAGCCTGCTACTGCTTCCCCCATTTAATCTTTCTTCAGATCCCAATTTGGACACAACTGGGAGCCAGCCAGTTTGGCTGTAAGCTCTGTGGGAAAGGGATAAAGAGAACACACATACTACGCTTTGATTCTTGCCCTCTTAGAAACCAGGTAGGACACTCAAGTGTAGTTTATCTTCTTTATTCACTGGCATGACCTGCTCATTCATATACATAGCACACCAGAACTAAACATACAGCTTACTGCAGCTTAAGGCAACAGAAAAACAGTCTCTGAGGTTTTCACAGTCCCTTGTAGTGGAAAGACTCTTCCAACAAGGTCTTCCTCCATGGACACCTGTCCCCATGCAGCTTCTTTTTCTTTCTGGGAAAAACTCTGCATCCTGTGAGTCAGTGACTTTCTATTCTTTAAGATGGCTGATTGGGACTCCTGTGTATCCAGCTTAAGATGAGCTAGCTTTCTTTACCACTTTGCTCTTTACACTTCCCATCCTCTCTGTTCTTCCCTTCTTTCTCTATCTCTCTCTCCCCCTCTCCTCTTTGTCCTCTTTTCTATTTCTTCCCCTTCTCCTCTGTCTTTTCTCTCCTTCTTTTCTGTTGGCCACAAACTAATTTCTGCAAGCTAATCTCTCTTAAAGTGGCCAATTTACAGATTAATTTCCAAAGGAGTTATGCATATAAATGTAACATACTATGCTAGCAGCTTTCAAAAGTCATTTGCCCAGATTAAGTGCACTTAACAAGGGTAAAACCTATTGACAATTCAATGGCATATATTATAGAAATTTTCAAAAGCTCGCTCGCACGGGTAAAGTGAGCTTTTGCATGTGAATGCTTTTGAAAATCAGGCCCTTAGTGTTTAACATCAGGTCATGTTAATGAGCATGTGCTAAATAGTGGGCCATTTAGTGATTAGGATGATAATTCTGTGGGAGCTCATTAGTCCCAGTTTGTGGGGATGTGCAGAGTTTGGGGTTTCTTGTTTCTTTTTTTTTTTTTTCAGTTTAAGTTCCTTATGCAAAACAGTTTGTCTGGCTAAGTTGGGACATATGGGCCGATACAGTACAGTGTGCTCTGGTGGAGCGCACTGTTAGCCCGAGTTTGGCTGCAAGTTTTCGACGCGCTAGCTTTACCCCTTATACAGTAAGGGGTAATAGCGAGTCGAAAACACGCGGCCAACCCCCTCGAGCATGTTGATGGCCCTATTTGTTGTGGAGCGCTAGGAGAGCGATCCCACTCCTGGGTGATGTGTGTCCTTGGGCCACGGCTCGACCCCAGAGGGCTCTGAAGAGGTGCCGTGGGAGGCGTGGCATGCCCGAGCATGGGCTGGACGGGAGCAGGGCTGGAGTGAAGACAGGCTGACAGGCCCTCCTCCGGACCTGCACGCTTCGGAAGACCCAACAACGCAATGTTGGTCTTGTGAACAGTCCTCCGACCGTTCCCAGCCCTTTCGGACCTGCCGCAGGGTACGGCACGAAGCGGCAGGCCGGATGGAGGCCAGGGCAGTGAAGACTGGAACATGGATTCAGACGAGACTCAGGAATGACGTAGACTCAGGCGTAGACGTGGACTCAGGACGAGGTGCAGGATCCATAGACGTGGACTCAGGCATAGATGCAGGATCCTTAGACGTGGACTCAGGCATAGACGTGGACTTCAGGAACGGGGTGCAGTATGCATAGACATGGACGCAGGCAAGACGTGGACTCAGGTCGAGGTACTGGATGCACAGAGGTGGAGTCAGGAATGAGGGCTGAAGGAAGACATGGGCACTGACCCTCAGGACGCCCTACTCAGGCCACCCGCGGGACTGAGTCGCGGACCACCCTGTCCCATGCGCGCCCTACACAGCCCTGGAAGGCTGGTCACGGACCACGCTGAGAGCGGGAGAGCACAGGAAAGAGGAAGCAGGTTCGCTGCTCTCCTGGCAGCACAAGGCAAGGATATACGCTGCTCTCCTGGCAGCACAAGGCAAGGATATACGCTGCTCTCCTGGCAGCACAAGGCAGGTTAGGCATCAGGATCAGGAACAAGGATATCTGGAACATCAGGACTGGAACACATATACTGGAATAGGAGACACACCTCTGGGCTGGAACATGGACATCAGGAACATCAGGACTGGATCAAGAGACAGACCTTGGGACTGGAACGGCAGGCAGACATCAGGACTGGAACACTGAAGACATCAGGACTGGAATGGCAGGCAGACATCAGGACTGGAACAACTTGACAAGAAGCTTCAACAGGAAACATGGAACACTGGACCTTGCAGAAGGCTGGAATACAAGGCATCTCCTGGAACGAGGATCTCAGGAGTGACCAACTCCTTGCGAAGGCAAAGACACAGTGAAAGCTGAGCCCTTTAGTAGAGCTGAAGTGGACAACGCCCAGGGAGGGGTCAGCAGGGGCCACACCTGGCTGGCCCTTGAAGAGAAGCAGAGAAGCGCGCGCTCGCGCCCTAGGAGGCTGGAGAGAAGAGCTGGAAGTTGGTGGCGTCCTCAGCCACGTGGAGGGCCCAAGGAAGCCGCGGAGCAGCCCTGGACTGGAGCTGGGTGAAGGCAGGTCACTGGAGCAGCTCCCAGCTGCACGGACAGAAGCAGAGAGAGAGCGGGGGAAGGGCTGACTGCAGGAACGGCTCCATGCCGTGAGAACAGCCCCAGGAAGAGAGGTAAGACTGCAGGGAGAGTGGAAGCTGTAGCAGGCTGCAGGCACAGTAGAGAGCAGTGCTGGCTGCAGGGAACTGTGAGAGACTGCAGGCACCGGCAGGGACGGCTTCCCTGCTGGGCAAGGACCCGGGCTAAAGCAGGCACTGGGAGAGACGGCCTGCTCGCTGAAGGTCCCGGGATCGCAGCAGCACGTCGGGAAAGGCAGAGACAGCAGCCGAGGAGCAGACCACATGGCAGGATCATGGGACAGGATCCGGTTGGGTCCAACGGGGGTCCCGGAGCGGAGGCGCGGAGGAGCACGTGACGTCCGCGTCACTCCAACGTGATGCCGACGTCACGTGCTCCTCCGCGCCTCCGCTCCTGGACCCCCGCTGGACCCAACCGGAACTTTTGGCCAGCTTGGGGGGGTCAGGAGGCCCTGCCGCTTCGTGCCGTACCCTGCGGCAGGTCCGAAAGGGCTGGGAACGGTCGGAGGACTGTTCACAAGACCAACATTGCGTTGTTGGGTCTTCCGAAGCGTGCAGGTCCGGAGGAGGGCCTGTCAGCCTGTCTTCACTCCAGCCCTGCTCCCGTCCAGCCCATGCTCGGGCATGCCATGCCTCCCACGGCACCTCTTCAGAGCCCTCTGGGGTCGAGCCGTGGCCCAAGGACACACATCACCCAGGAGTGGGATCGCTCTCCTAGCGCTCCACAACAAATAGGGCCATCAACATGCTCGAGGGGGTTGGCCGCGTGTTTTCGACGCGCTATTACCCCTTACTGTATAAGGGGTAAAGCTAGCGCGTCGAAAACTTGCAGCCAAACTCGGGCTAACAGTGCGCTCCACCAGAGCACACTGTACTGTATCGGCCCATATGTCCCAACTTAGCCAGACAAACTGTTTTGCATAAGGAACTTAAACTGAAAAAAAAAAAAAGAAACAAGAAACCCCAAACTCTGCACATCCCCACAAACTGGGACTAATGAGCTCCCACAGAATTATCATCCTAATCACTAAATGGCCCACTATTTAGCACAAGGCAGAGACAGCAGCCGAGGAGCAGACCACATGGCAGGATCATGGGACAGGATCCGGTTGGGTCCAACGGGGGTCCCGGAGCGGAGGCGCGGAGGAGCACGTGACGTCCGCGTCACTCCAACGTGATGCCGACGTCACGTGCTCCTCCGCGCCTCCGCTCCTGGACCCCCGCTGGACCCAACCGGAACTTTTGGCCAGCTTGGGGGGGTCAGGAGGCCCCCCCAAGCTGGCCAAAAGTTCCGGTTGGGTCCAACGGGGGTCCCGGAGCGGAGGCGCGGAGGAGCACGTGACGTCCGCGTCACTCGACGTGACGCCGACTTCACGTGCTCCTCGCAAAGGAATACCGGGATGGCTTCCTGACTCCCCGTTGGACCACCAGGGAGTTTTGGTAAGTCTTGGGGGGGTCAGGAGGGTGGGGGGGGGTTAAGTGTTTATTTAGGTTCAACGTATTCAACATAGCTATGTTGAATACGTTGGAACTCGCGATGCGTTTCTCCTCAAACCTTTTTTTTCTCTTTTAAAATTATAAGTTGCGTTTTACATATGCGTTCAAAACGAATGCACACCCCTAATATACAACTGACCGAATTCCACTGAATATACAAGTAAAGTTATCCAGGTAATCTACCCAAATAAGTTTCCCTTTTCCTGCACTGCTGAATATGATTGGACCTTTTTATTTTTCCTGGTTGAGTGTGTGTTAAAACCATTTAATGCACATTAAATCGAAAAACAAAACTAACTTTTTTGGTTTTCTTTTGTTTCATTTTTAAATCAACACAAAATGAAACAACATATTTTGTGTTTGTTTCTATGTTCTTTTTAAACAAAAGTATTTCCCTACTAATTTGCATGCCATTTTACCTTTTTACAAGCATAAGGCAAAATGGCATGCAAATTAGAAGGGAAAGCATGCGTACACTAACATTTTGCAAGTACACACTACTGCTTTTGATTCCACAATTAAGTGAACAGGTTAGTGGTAATTTTCAAAAGGATTTACACACATAAAACTGGATTTTATACATGTAAATGGATACTTTTATGTAAGTAATTCCTATGAAAATGTATTCCATAGAGCTGAATTTTCAAAAGGTTTTATATGCCAAAATGGACCTTTCATATGTAAATATGCTTTTGAAAATTGCTACGATATTCTACTTTCACACGCATCACTCCTTTGAAAATTTACTCCTAAGCTTTTAAGAGTAAGTTTTCAAAAGCTTAGCTGGGAGCTAAGTGCATAACTTAAGGAGTTGTGTATTGTAGATTGGCTGAATGTGCCAAGGTGGATTTTTAGCCACATAAAACTACACACATATTTCTATAATGCATACAAACTTAGAAGCATAAAAACAGGCACTCCAGGCAACATTGTGGGAATGTGTATTACATGCATGTACATACCTTATATTTCCAAAAATTACATATGTAGATGGCATGCTACCCACAAGTCTAGCTTTACATCCCCCAGTTTGCATCACTTAAATGTATGCATATGTATTTAGCTGATGTCAAGCCAATTCTCAAACTCAGTTTAGGTGAGTACCTAGTGTTTTCGAAATCAACTTGTTTAGTAAGCCCTTAAAAGTTTGCATGAAACGCTGCAGCTAGACGTCCAGTTGAGAATTAAGCCTTTAGTGACTAGCCCATTATTTAGCATGCATGCTTACTGATAGCAGGCTGTATTGACATGGCCCTTAAATCTCCTCAGGGATGAAATATAATTAACATAAAAAAGTGAGAATCTAATGATTTTGCTTTTTTTTTTTTTTTTTTTTTAATCTAGAAAATGTTATGCCTGTACTGATGTTTCCAGAGCTGGGAAGCTGCATACTGACACCTCCTATTTTAATATTCCAACTGCCACAGGCAGTTTCAAAATGTTTTAGCATCTGAACTATCAAAACTGATAGCTTGTCAGTGGAATAAAAAGTAGATTGCTAGAAATAGCACTATCTGGCAGGCAATGTTTTAAGTTTGTGTTATATCACTTTCAACTAAAGACAAAAGTCCTGATTTCACTGTAATCTATTCCCATATCAGAATCACAGAATTGTTCCACAGGTCAAGAAAAGTCCAAAACAGTCAATCAGATTTGATCATTTGAGTTTTTGTAGTGTATATAGCACCTCTACCTATTCAGCACACAGAGGTGTTCTGTCTCTTTAAAATACTTCATCCAGAGCTTTTGTTAGTGATGCATATTTGTGTGTGTGTGCATACATGCTTGCCTAGATTTGAACTATGGTCAATTAGAGAGCTCCATCAGTCCCATACCTCTTTCAGAGAAGTATTAAAAAATGAATTTAGGAAATCCTGAAGTCTAATGGGTTCATTAGGTGCAGTATGTCCAGCTTCTGACTGACACGTTGCCAAAGAAGCTTAACTAAATATTCTTCATTCAAAATTAAACAGTCATATTGAAATTGTTAAATAAGCGACAGCCTCTGTGAACATTCAAAAATTTGGTTTTGTCTTAAATATACATGTTTATTCATGTTTTACATAAGCCAGGAGAGGCCAACTCTAGTCCTCCATACCCACAAACAGGTCTGGTTGTCAGAATATCCACAATGAATATGCATTATTATGTGCATTTCACCTACTAGAGTTTCTAAATAAGGAAACTAGTACCAAGAGGTCCTAAGAACAATAAAATGGATTCTTTGTAAGTTGTGATAACTTTTAATGGACCAGCATAAGCATTAGTCAAAGAAGATGTTTCATATACGATTTTGTGGCCAACTAGCTCCTTTCTTCAGCCTAAGAAAAGCCTGGTTTGTGTGTGTGAGAATGGTACATGATACATGATATGCACACAAGTAGCAATGTGTGCATATGTGCAGGTTTATAAAATCGTGTGGACACATGCATGTGGTAGATTCTCGTGCATCTCCTAGTTTTGTTGCATGTATCACTTTGAAAATTCACCTTTAAGTGCTGTTGGGAATGAGAGAGTAAGGTACTCTGACACAATATCTATGACATCATTTATTAATGTGACATCATGGTAATATACGTTATTTACAGAAAGTTTGCTGACCTGACGACTCCTCGATACAAGGCTGATGACACGAAGGGTGTGGGATGGCATATGCAATCATGTGGTATGTAAATAACTTTCTGTAAATAACGTATATTACCATGATGTCACATTAATAAATGATGTCATAGATATTGTGTCAGAGTACCTTACTCTCTCATTCCCAACAAGTGCATAAGTTTACCCACAAAGCCATTTACACGGGCTGATTTACCCACAAAAATGCTTTTGAAAATGTAGCTATGCGTCTGGGCATGTATCCAGGTATATTTCAGCACAAAGTTACTTCTGCTATAGATGAGGTGAATGTCTGAATAACACTATTTCTAGTTTGAGGGGTCTGGGTTAACTGAGGGGAGTGCAGGCTAAAGACCCAGGGGAGTCTTGAGGACATAACTCTAGACTGGGCAAAATCCATCGCTTACTACTGCAACCTTCCTCAGGGTTAGCCAGAAACGTAAATGGGATGAAAACGGAGTGGACTGTCACTGAATGGGAAAAATTCATTACTGCTTATATATTTTGATATTTATACCTGGACATAACTACATACATGAGCTCTGAAGCAGAATTAGGTAAAAGGGCAGAAGTTCTGTGGCAAGTTGTTGTCATACTAATTCACACTGGTTATTTTTAGGATCCTTCTTTTCATTTTGTTCATCTTCATTAGCAATATTCACAAAAAAAAATGTTTGAGATCCATATTCAGCCGCTGTGTGGTTCAGCTAGCTAGCCGGAAAAACGTATCTGCCTAATTTAACCCATATATTCAGCGGCACAACCTGCACCACTGAGTATATCCAGCCGCCTTAAAGTTAGCCAGATAAGTTATCCAGCTCACTCTGAATATTGGAGTGAACCGGATAACTTATCTGGTTAATTTATCTCCTCAAAGCTGTGCCCCTGGAACACCCCTAACTTATCCAGCTAAATTCTAGCCGGATAACTACTTATTCAGCTATAATTTAGCCAGGTAAGTGGCTTGAATATGCCAAATTTACCATATCACTGTGGCAATATCCCTGTTACATCACAATGTTGATGTGTTACATCAAAGTGATTGAAAAGCAACATAGTAAAAAGAGGTTGTTTCATGCACCTATCCCAAAACAAGGTCATTTTGAAATGTTACCTAGGATATTTAGCATCTGCTATTGTAAGCCAAAGGCATACAGTAAGAGCCCAGCATTTCTCAGCACCCTTTCCCCTTTCGGATTATGGTTAATGCAGGTCATTTCACACTGCAAATGTTCTCGCTTTAGCATGTGCAGTATAGTGGCAAGGCTAGTCTCTAGTCAGAATTTCTTTGCTTTCTGAGTATTCATCTCCCCATTATACCATTTTAAGACAGTAGTTCTATATTAAAATAATTACAGATATATGCAGACGCAATGCCACAATGTGTGATTTGACTTGATTAGCAGAGCAATTTGCTACACATTTTCCACTAAGTGTTAATCAGTTTTAGTTAAATACACATTTAAATGCTAACTAAATTTCCGTCACAGTCTGCAAGCTGTTCATTAATCTTAAAATTAAAGACAACGCCTACAACATGTCCTCTTCATCAGCCAGTGGCTTAGAGGGCTGTGGAAGTGGAACAATCTGTATTGTCTTTCTTTATTAAAATGTTACATCGGGAAAACCTCATTGAGAAAGTCTAATCTCTAAGGCTGCCCTGGCAATCCTCTGTGTTTAAAAAAGTGGCAAGCTGAATTATTGCTGCATTGTATCTTGTGCCAGCTGATCTGCCCTGGCACAAGATACAATGAAATCTGTTGGCCTGCCCTGTAACTTTGGAGCAGTTAATGGGTTGAAGAGGGAAGAGTAGGTCTAAGCAACAGCAAAGCAATACTTGGCATGACAGTTAAGCACTTTCATAGCCTTCTGTCAAGACATATATTAGTTTTGTACCTTTAGGGGTGATTTTTCAGAGTTATGTGTGTAAAAATTAGCATATATGCATGTAAGTAGCCTGTACTTGTGCACATGCAATTTTATCAAACATAAGCATGTATTATCACTTTTTAGGAGCATTCTAGGGCAGAGCCATGGGTTATGCATGTAAGTTGCTATTTTATAAGAGACTTACACAAGTACATGAGCTAACTGTTACATTTGGCCAGTTGCAGGTTAGGCCCGCAACCAGCCACACTCTCCGACTCAACCCAGCACCTTCAATTCCCTCCTGACACGGCAGGAACACCGCTGCAATCCAGCAGGCCCCAGATCCCGAAGCGGCTCCAATGCTGCCTGCACGCCGTCATGTTCTGCTCCTTCCAGTGTCTTCAAAGGTGCACATCAGCACTTAAAGGGCTAATAACAATAAGCCTTTTGGTGCCCATTGATGACATCAGCAGGCCTTGGCTACTAACTTATTCATGCAATTTTATACCTGCTAATTATTTTCTGCAATTGATATCAGATAGGTCTGTTGTCAAATATTTGTTAGGTGGGAGAACTGGATGTACTAGGGAGAGTTGAGGCTGCAGAACTAGGAGGGTCTCGATGACCTAGAGGGGGAATTGAAAATTTTCCTTGGTAATTTTAATTATACACGCAAGTTTTAAAATATGCCAATTTATGAGTGCAAATCAGAGTTTTAGCAAGCAAGTATTTTTTTCACACCTAAAATATACGCAAGTATGTTTCTAAAATAGGTAGAAAAAGGTATGCATGTTCAATACATTGAAATATGTTCTTTCAATGCCTTGCAGGTATTTGTATGTAAGTTTGTATACACATGTATGTTGAGGGGTGGATATACGTATATTTTATAATCTACTTATACTTGATACACACAGGGGTAGGTTTTCAAAGGGTTACGTGCGTAAGATATGCGAGTAACCCCCGAAAACCTACCCCTGCACGCGCCGAGCCTATTTTGCATAGGCTCAGTGGCGCACGCAAGCCTGGGGACGCGCGCATGTTATAAAATCGGGTGTACATGTGTGTGCGTCGGGTAGTGTGCACAAATGTACCCCGCGTGCATTACATTTAAAATCGGCCTCATAGGCTATAAAATATTAATGCGATAGTTTTCTGCGCAGCCATATACGCGCATATATAGAGATGCATGGAGTTGTCTGAAAGTTATCCTTTTAATGACCATCTGCCAATTGTCTTGTACCATAAAAACAAAAGAACAGTTGTAAATGGAAAGTGGAAAGTTTTTAGAGATTAATTTCTTGTGTGCTATGAGAACAATTTTCAAGCCTGGAGAGGGAGATAACCTGGCAATCATTGCAGTGGAATCTCCTTCTAGTCAAAAAGCAAGGTGCATCTTAATGGTGGCAGCCCTCCAGAACCTCAGGTCACTAAAAGTAGGGATGTGCAGGCAAAATATTTTCAGATCAGTTCATACCATTTATTATCAGCCTGTTTTTGTTTTGTAAAAATTTCATTTCAGAGGTGGATCTTTTTTTTTCAGATTTTTTGTTTCGGCAAATAGTGCATACTATGCTATTTGCAAATAGGGTATGCTATTTACCGAAATGAAAAATCCAAAATGTTTTTGAAGACATTTGTTTTGGACTTAACAAACAGTACAAAAATGACATCCTTCATTTCGGACTGGACATTCATTATAGAGAAATGCACCTCCTTATTGAGTGGCCGGGGTCCGAGGTATGCTATTTGGAGAGAAGGCTACTCAAAGGTGGACCTCAAGAAGGGCAAAAATGGCAAAAAAAAAAAAAAATCAAATTCACCAATGGAGCAATTTTTTCCTAATTGTGCTAGAAATTCTAACAAAGGAACTACAGGTTATACAAGTAAATATGGGATATTAAGTTAATGCAATGTGCGTGATCCTCCTGATCTTTGTATTAGGTACAGTATTATTACATTTATTCAAAATTGTATTATCAAATACATGTCTACAAAATTGTCAATAAATACTTTTATCAAACTGGCATTTTCCAAAAATATCAGTCAGCAAAACTGTTTTGGTAGATAATGAATCACTGAAATAATCCATTAACATTATTTCATGATTGAGTTTAGGTGAACACAGATTGCTGTGGTAACTCAGAATGGCAGGCAGACCCATGCACATCTCTCCCATGACTTGTTTTCTTATGATGTACCTGTATCGGACTGAATGTTCCTTTAGCATAGGCAGACTTAAGAACATAAGAAAGTGCCATGCTGGGTCAGACCAAGGGTCCATCAAGCCCAGCATCCTGTTTCCAACAGAGGCCAAACCAGTCCATGAGAACCTGGCAATTACCCAAACACTAAGAAGATCCCATGCTACTGGTGCAATTAATAGCAGTGGCTATTCCCTAAGTAAACTTGATTAATAGCCGTTAATGGACTTCTCCTCCAAGAACTTATCCAAACCTTTTTTGAACCCAGCTACACTAACTGCACTAATCACATACTCTGGCAACAAATTCAGAGCTTTATTGTGCGTTGAGTGAAAAAGAATTTTCTCCGATTAGTCTTAAATGTGCTACTTGCTAACTTCATGGAATGCCCCCTGGTCCTTCTATTATTCGAAAGTGTAAATAACAGAGTCACATCTAATCATTCAAGACCTCTCATGATCTTAAAGACCTCTATCATATCCCCCCTCAGCTGTCTCTTCTCCAAGCTGAACAGCCCTAACCTCTTCAGCCTATCCTCATAGGGGAGCGGTTCCATCCTCTTTATCATTTTGGTCGCCCTTCTCTGTACCTTCTCCATCGCAACAATATCTTTTTTGAGATGCGGACCAGAATTGTACACAGTATTCAAGGTGCGGTCTCACCATGGAGCGATATAGAGGCATTATGACATTTTCCGTTTTATTAACCATTCCCTTCCTAATAATTCCTAACATTCTGTTTGCTTTTTTGACTGCTGCAGCACACTGAGCCGACGATTTTAAAGTATTATCCACTATGTTGCCTAGATCTTTTTCCTGGGTGGTAACTACAGCAAGGGTTATTTTTCCCTATATGCAACACCTTGCACTTGTCCACATTAAATTTCTTTTTTTTTTAAATGTATTTATCATTTTCCAATTTTACATTTGATAATCCTTCCAAGGTAACATTTTAACATTATAATACAGTTTTTCAGTATTACAATTTTATAACAGACAAAACAAATGTATCCATAACCCCTTGCAATAGTAATGAAGGATATTCAAAATAAATCAGTTCAAAAGAAACCCAAAGATGAAGGCAAACAGGAAATATTTTCAGGAGTGTACAGAAATTATAAAGGAATGGGCTTTACACAGACCACAGTGACACTTTAATTTGCCCTGCATCCTCTTAAGCTATGGGAGATGATGTTACAGGCTTTCAGGATTCAATAAACTGCCGCATTTGATCAGTTTGAAAAAACACATAGGTTTCTTCCCCTTTCTTTATAATACATTTACAAGGATAACGTAATGAAAATATAAAACCCAGAGAGATGGCTTCTTGTCGAAGTGATATAAATTATTTTCTACGATACTGAGTAATTGGAGCCATGTCAGGATATAGCCTAATTTCTTGATCGCAAAAGCTTACAGGAAATTTCTTAAAATAATTTCGCTTGAGATAAATGAAGCTATAAGAACTTTCCTATCTATTATATCTAAGTTAGAAGACTCGAGAAAACCCGTCAAATTAGACAAACCATTAACATTCTCATTTTCATTTCTGGCAGCCACCCTTTTTATAAGAAATCTACATCCACATTAAATTTCATCTGCCATTTGGATGCCCAATCTTCCAGCCTTGCAAGGTCCTCCTGTAATGTATCACAGTCCGCTTGTGATTTAACTACTCTGAATAATTTAGTATCATCCGCAAATTTGATAACCTCACTCGTCGTATTCCTTTCCAGATCATTTACATATATATATTGAAAAATACGGGTCCAAGTACAGATCCCTACGGCACTCCACTGTTTACCCTTTTTCCACTGAGAACATTGACCATTTAATCCTACTCTCTGTTTCCTGTCTTTTATCCAGTTTCTAATCCATGAAAGGACATCGCCTCCTATCCCATGACTTTTTAGTTTTCTTAGAAGCCTCTCATGAGGGACTTTGTCAAACGCCTTCTGAAAATCCAAATACACTACATCTACCGGTTCACCTTTATCCACATGTTTATTAAATCCTTCAAAAAAATAAAGCAGATTTGTTAGGCAAGACTTCTCTTGGGTAAATCCATGTTGACTGTGTTCCATTAAACCATGTCTTTCTATATACTCTATGATTTTGATCTTGAGAATAGTTTCCACTATTTTTTCCGGCACTGAAGTCAGGCTCACTGGTCTATAGTTACCCGGATTGCCCCTGGAGCCTTTTTTAAATATTGCGGTTACATTGGTCACCCTCCAATCTTGAGGTACATGGATGATTTTAATGATAGGTTGCAAATTTTAACTAATAGATCAGAAATTTCATTTTTGAGTTCCTTCAGTACCCTAGGATGCATACCATCCAGTCTAGGTGATTTGCTACTCTTTAGTTTATCAATCTTCCAGGTTCACATCTTCCAGGTTCACAGTGATTTTGTTCAGTTCATCTGACTCATCACCCCTCAAAACCATCTCTGGAACTGGTATCACCCCAACATCCTCATTAGTAAATATGGAAGCAAAGAATTCATTTAGTCTTTCTGCAATGGCCTTAACTTCCCTAAGAGCCCCTTTAACCCCTCAGTCATCTAATGGTCCAACTGACTCCCTCACAGGTTTCTTGCTTTGGATATATTTTTAAAAGTTTTTATTATGAGTTTTTGCCTCTATGGCCAACTTCCTTTCAAATTCTCTCTTCGCCTGTCTTATCAATGTTTTACACTTAACTTGACAATGCTTATGTTTTATCCTATTTTCTTCAGATGAATCCTTCTTCCAATTTTTGAAGGATTTTTTTTGGCTAAAATAGCCTCTGACGGTAATTGTTTTGCCTTCTTTCCACCTTTCTTAATGTGTGGAATACATATGGACTGCGCCTCTAGGATTGTATTTTTAAACAATGTCCAAGCCTGTTGAACACTTTTAACCTTTGCAGCTGCACATTTCAGTTTTTTCTATTTTCCTTATCAAAGTTTAGTGTTAGAGCTGCAGATTTACTTATTGTCTCCCTTCCAGTTATTAGTTTAAATTTGATCATGTTATGATCACTGTTGCCAAGTGGTCCCACCACTGTTACCTCTCTCACCAAATCCTACATTCCACTAAGAATTAAATCTAAAATAGCTCCTTCTCTTGTTGGTTCCTGAACCAATTGCTCCATTATGCAATCATTTATTACATCCAGGAACTTTATGTCTCTAGCAAGTCCTGATGTTACATTTACCCAGTCAATATTGGGGTAATTGAAATCTCCCATTATTATTGCACTGCCAAATTGGTTTGCTTCCCTGATTTCTCTTAGCATTTCATCATCTGTCTGACCATTATGTCCAGGTGGATGGTAGTATACTCCTATCACTATATTCTTACCCAACACACATGGGATTTCTACCCATATAGATTCTACTGAGCATTTAGTCTCTTGTATGATCTTTATCCTGTTGGACTCTATACCCTCCCGGACATAAAGTGCCACACCCCCACCAAGTTGATCCTCCCTCTCATTGTGATATAATTTGTACCCTGATATAGCACTGTCCCATTGGTTATCCTACTTCCACCAAGTCTCTGTGATGCCAATTATGTCAATCTCATCATTTGCTGCTATACACTCTAACTCACTTCTACATGAGAATGTGCATTCTCAATAGCAGGCCCCACTCTATGGAACAAACTGCCAGAATAACTCAGAACAGAACCTTCACCGCAATCCTTCAAAAAAGCACTAAAAACCTGGCTATTCCTCAAAGCCTATCCCGAAAACAGATAACCCCACATCAGCGCCCTCCAACCCCTGCCCTTCCAAATCACCTCTTTAAACCGCCCTCACGACAACAGAAATTCATCCAATCAAACTGCCTCACCACCTCTTAAACCCTTAGGGGTGGATTTTCAGCGCCCTGCTCGCCTAAATCCGCCCAAATCCGGGCGGATTTAGGCGAGCAGGGCCCTGCGCGCCGGTGAGCCTATTTTACATAGGCCTACCGGCGCGCGCAGAGCCCCGGGACTCGCGTAAGTCCCGGGGTTCTCCGAGGGGGGCGTGTCGGGGGCGTGTCGGGGGCGGGCCCGGTCGTCGTGGCGTTTAGGGGGCGTGTCGGCAGCGTTTTGGGGGCGGGTATGGGGGCGTGGCTACGGTCTGGGGCGGTCCAGGGGCATGGCCACGCCCTCCATACCCGCCCCCAGGTCGCGTCCAGGCGCGCGAGGATTTACGCCTCCCTCCGAGAGGCGTAAATCCCCAGACAAAGGTAAGGGGGGGGCTTAGACAGGGCGGGTGGGTGGGTTAGGTAGGGGAAGGGAGGGGAAGGTGAGGGGAGGGCAAAAGGAAGTTCCCTCCGAGGCCGCTCCGATTTCGGAGCGGCCTCGGAGGGAACGGGAGTAGGCTGCGCGGCTCGGCGCGCGCCGGCTATACAAAATCAATAGCCTTGCGCGCGCCGATCCAGGTTTTTAGCAGATACGCGCGGCTCCGCGTGTATCTACTAAAATCCAGCTTACTTTTGCTTGCGCCTGATGCACCAACAAAAGTAAGCCAATTCGCGCTATTTGAAAATCTACCCCTTAGGGGCAGATTTTTAAAAGATACGCGAGTGCATACTTTTGTTCGCGCACCAGGCGCGAACAAAAGTACGCTGGATTTTATAAGATACGCACGTAGCCACGCGTATCTTATAAAATCCGGGGTCGGCGCGCGCAAGGGGGTGCACATTTGTGCAACCTGCGCGTGCCGAGCCCAGCGCGAGCTGCATGTTCCCTCCGAGGCCGCTCTGATTTCAGAGCGGCCTTGGAAGGAACTTTTCTCCGCCATCCCCCCACCTTCCCCCCCTTTCCCTACCTAACCCACCCCCCCCCCCCCCGGCCCTATCTAAACCCCCCCTTACCTTTGTCGGCAAAGTTACGCCTGCTGAAATCAGGCGTAACTTTGCGCGCGTCGCCGGCAGCCCCGCTCCGTCCTCCGGTCCTGGGGGCTGGTCCGGAGGCCTCAACTACACCCCTGGGCCGGCGCCACGCCCCCAGGCACGCCCCCGAAACACCGTGTTGTTTCGGGGACGCCCCCGGACACACCCCCTCCCGCCCCTTTTCGAAAGCCCCGGGACTTATGCGCATCCCGGGGCTTTATGCGCGCCGGCAGCCTATGCAAAATAGGTGAGCCGGCGCGCGAGGGCCCTGCGCGCGTAAATCCTTCTGGATTTACGCGCGCGGCCCTTTTAAAATCCGCCCCTTACTGTTACATGGCTAAAACATCAACTTGCATTTGCTATAACACCTAGCCAACAATGATACAATTGACACTCAACATGATAGCATTAAATAATTACAATCAAACACATAATTGCAACCTTATTTGATGTTACTGTATATATTTACAATGTTGCAATGTTTTGAGAAAATACTATTAGGAATAATATTACAATATAAAGCTATTATTACCTCGATTAAAATGTTACAATTTAGAGACTATACTATTAAATTAATAATGTTACAATGTAAAGATAATATGACCCGTTGTCATACTATCACACAAGTTCCCATGTAAACCGATGTGATACCCAAAGCTGAATGTCGGTATAAAAAAGCAAATAAATAAATAAAACTCTCCCATCTTACTTCTTAGACTTCTGGCATTGGCATACAGACATTTCAAAGTGTGTTTTTTGTTTGTTTTAATAACCTGCTTTTCAGTTGTTTGGGATAATTCGGAAATGATTAGCTTTGGTGATTTTTTACATATAGGCATATGGACTATGTTTGCTTTTAATGGAACCTCTCTGTTGGGATGCCCTAACTCTCCTGTTTTATTAGTATCCTTCAAGGATACATTTCTCCGAACCTTGAACTGCTGAGTGACTGTCGGCTTTCCCCCTTGTTCTAGTTTAAAAGCTGCTCTATCTCCTTTTTGAAAGTTAATGCCAGCAACTTGGTTCCACTCTGGTTAAGGTGGAGCCCATCCTTTTGGAAAAGTCTCCCCTTTCCCCAAATGTTTCCCCAGTTCCTTACAAAACTGAATCCCTCTTCCCTGCACCATCGTCTCATCCACGCATTGAAACTCTGGAGCTCTGCCTACCTCTGGGGAACTGCACGTGGAACAGGAAGCATTTCAGAGAATGCCACCCTGGAGGTTCTGGATTTCAGCTTCCTACCTAAAATCCTAAATTTAGCTTCCAGAACCTCTCTCCCCACATTTTCCTATGTCGTTGGTGCTCACATGTACCATGACAGCCGGCTCCTCCCCAGCACTGTCTATAATCCTATCTAGGTGATGCGTGAGGTCTGCCACCTTCGCACCAGGCAGGCAAGTTACCAGGCAGTCCTCACGTCCACCAGCCACCCTGCTATCTACATTTCTAATAATCGAATCACCAACTATGATGGCCGGCCTAACCCTTCCCTCCTGGCAGTAGCCCTGGGAGACTTGTCCTCAGTGCAAGAGGACAATACATTACCTGGAGAGTAGGTCCTTGCTACAGGATCACTTCCTGCTACACCAGGGTGATGTTCTCCTACTGGGAGACCTTTCTGATCCAAGGAAGCACTGGGGCTGCCAGACTGGATTTGGGACTTGGCTACTATGTCCCTGAACGTCTCATCAATGTAGCTCTCTGTCTCCCTCAGCTCCTCCAAGTCTGCTACTCTAGCCTTCAGATATCGGACTCGTACCCTGAGAGCCAGGAGCTCTGTGCACTGAGTGCACACATACAATCTCTCACCGGCAGGTAAAAAATCATACATGTGACAATCAATGCAAAAGACTGGAAAGCCCCCCTCTTGCTGCTGGACTGCTGCCTTCATCTTAGTTTTATTGAGTTCCTAGTTAAGTTTAGGATACTTGGGTTTGGAATGAGAGTACTTTAAATTTACAGGTGAATTTACTAATTTATCAGCTAGTGTCCTACAAGGGGATGATTAAACTTTCAATAAGGGCTAGTACAATAGTATGATTTAGATAAGACCCTGATTGATTTTTAATGAGAAAGTGTCTCATGTCTAAAAATCAAGGGTTGAGTGGGTGGGAAAGACAGACACTAGAATTAACTATCTCTGGCTTGCTTATTACCTCAGACACACACAAAGTCTAAAGAATATATCCCTTAATTTCACCTTTCACCATGAGTCCCTTAAAATAACCAGGGCAGCCTGGAAATTTTGAAGGTAAAGAGGTCAATGTTCAAAGGCATTTAACTTTTGGGTTGTCTGAATAAATGCCAAATTTTAAATATTGTTGGTGTGAGAAGCATTTTGGGACATCCTGGGATGGAGTTGAGCTAGCTGAAAAACATACCCAGCAAACTCAGATATTTGAAATCAGCTGAATAAGTTATTTGGATACTCAAAATGTGGCCAAGAGCAGGATAAATGTTATCCAGGATAATTATTCTGCTATTACTTTAACCTTAACCAGCTATATTCAAAAAGGATAATTTTCAAACAAATGCATGCTGCAGCTTATACATGCATTTATGGCCATGAGGAGATCATGCCAGTATTTTATAACCTGTGTGTATGATATACACATGTTTTGTATAATATGCATATCTCTACCCTACATAAGTAGGCTTACACAATGCATTGAACGCACATACTTTTCCTACCTATTTAATATACATGTATATATTTCACACGTGAAAATAAGTAGGACTTATTCGCATAAATTGTATTTTAAAACATGCGTGCATCAAGGAAATTACCAATTTTACCAATTAGTCTAGCAGTTTGCCCAGTCTTCCTCCAGGTCATCGAAACCCCCGGATCTTCAACATGAACTCCCCCAAGTTCACCCAGGCCTCCCACCCAGACAGTCCTACCCAATAAATGCATTCAATATCACCTATGCCAGATACTTAGCAGGTGTAAAATTACACAAGTAAGTTGGCAAATCTGCATGCGTCTCTTGTAAAATAGCAACTTATGCAGGTAAATGTGGGTCCTGCCCCAGAATGTCTTTAGACTGCCTCATTTTTAGGTACGTGTATGTGCATGCAAAAGTGAAAATACATGTGTGTTTTCAACTTTTATAAAATACAGTAGAGACTATTAAGTGGACTAAAGAGGTTAGGAATTTTCAGCTTGGAGAAGAGACGATTGAGGGGGGATATGATAGAGGTGTTTAAAATCATGAGAGGTCTAGAACGGGTAGATGTGAATCGGTTATTTACTCTTTCGGATAGTAGAAAGACTATGGGGCACGCCATGAAGTTAGCATGGGGCACATTTAAAACTAATCGGAGAAAGTTCTTTTTTACTCAATGCACAATTAGACTCTGGAATTTGTTGCCGGAGAATGTGGTTAGTGCAGTTAGTATAGCTGTGTTTAAAAAAGGATTGGATAAGTTCTTGGAGGAAAAGTCCATTACCTGCTATTAAGTTCACTTAGGGGCAGATTTTAAGAGCCTTGCTCACCTAAATCCGCCCAAAACCGGGCGGATTTAGGCAAGCAGGGCCCTGCGCGCCGGTGAGCCTATCTTACATAGGCCTACCGGCGCGCGCAGAGCCCCGGGACTCGCGTAAGTCCCGGGGTTTTTGGAGGGGGGCGTGTCGGGGGGTGTCGGGGGCGGGGCCAAGCGCCGCGCCGTTTTCGGGGCGTGTCGGCAGCATTTTGGGGGCAGGCCCGGGGCGTGGTTACGGCCCGGGGCGGTCCGGGGGCATGGCCGCGCCCTCCGTACCCGCCCCCAGGTCGCGTCCCGGCGCGCTAGGGGCCCGCTGGAGCGCTGGGATTTACGTCTCCCTCCGGGAGGCGTAAATCCCCCGACAAAGGTAAGGCAGGGGGTTTAGACAGGGCCGGGGGGGTGGGTTAGGTAGAGGAAGGGAGGGGAAGGTGAGGGGAGGGCGTTAGAGGATTCCCTCCAAGGCCGCTCCGATTTCGGAGCGGCCTTGGAGGGAATGGGGGTAGGCTGCGCGGCTCGGCGCGCGCCGGCTATACGTAATCGATAGCCTTGCGCGCACCGATCCAGGATTTTAGCGGATACGCGCGACTACGCGCGTATCTACTAAAATCCCGCGTACTTTTGCTTGCGCCTGATGCGCCAGCAAAAGTACACGAACGCGCCATGTTTGAAAATCTACCCCTTAGAGAATAGCCACTGCCATTAGCAATGGTTACATGGAATAGACTTAGTTTTTGGGTACTTGCCAGGTTCTTATGGCCTGGATTGGCCACTGTTGGAAACAGGATGCTGGGCTTGATGGACCCTTGGTCTGACCCAGTATGGCATTTTCTTATGTTCTTATGCTAATTTTCACATGTGTAATGTTTTGATGGAAATGTAAAAAAAAAAAGAAAAAATGAGTGAGCCTACCAGCCCAATCCCATGCACCCCTCCACCTCAGGAAATAAATGTTAAGCACTTCATGGCTGACCCACCTCCTCTCCTTGAGCCCAAAAAATAGTTCTAAACCTTTGTGGGTCTATATGCCCAAAAAGTCTCCTTCCCCCTTCCCCTCCAATTGGTAAAATATTATAAGAATGGCCCCCATCTATAAGCTCTCACTCTCCCTCCTCCTTCTTCTCTGTCAATCCAACCCAAACCCTTTACTGTGGCTGAGAGCTCTCGGTGATGCAGCATGGCTGGCAGAGTACCGCTTTGACAGCAATGGTGGGCTGCCAGAAACTGGATGATTGTTCCAAGCTTTCAGCTGCAGTAAGGGCTTTGGGAAGTTCTGTGTGGGGTAGGTGGCTCAGGTTGGGTTGAAAGGGGACAAGAACCTTCCCTATCATAATATTTTGCCAACTTGAGGAGGAGGGAGGGAGGGAGCTTTTCAATCCTGTAAGCTCACAACGTTTTTTGTTTTTTTTTTGGTGGGGAGGGAATTGGCTCAGGGGAAAAGGGAATTAGCTACAAAGGGCTGACATTTATTTCTCTAGGATAGGGGGTGGAGAATTGGGCTGGCAGTCTTGCTCATTTTTTTATATTTCTATTGTTACTTGTCACAGACATCTGTTGAAGTAGATAGTATTGCTAGGATGTTGTATATTATGTAATTGTTTTGTGTTTTATGTTTACCAGACTATACATTCTCATCCAGTGTCATGCAATTGTTCTTCTAACCCTCATGACCTTTAGATTTAGCTCATTAGGGATTCACAGAGTCTATCCCATGCCCTCTTGAAGTCCTTCGCTGTCGTCTTCTTCACCATCTCCTCCGGAAGGGCATTCCAGGCATCCTGTGAAGAAATATTTTCTCACATTCAATTTGAGTTTTCCTCCCTGGAATTTCATATCATGACTCCTTGTTCTCCTTATATCTTTCAAGTAGAAGAGGTTACTTTTTAGTTGTGCATCATTTATACCTTTCATGTATCTGAAGATTTGTATCATCTCCCCTCTATGCCTCTTCCAGGGTATATATATTTAGGGCCTTCAGCCTGTCCTCGTAGGTCATATGTTGGAGACCTCCCACCATTCTGGTTGCCTTTCTCTGAACTGCCTCCATCCTATCTCTATCTCCCTTGAGATACAGACTCCAGAACTGAACACAGTACTCCAGGTTGGGCATCATCAAGGACTTGTACAAGAGAATTATCACCTCTTTTTTTCTTGCTAGATATTCCTCTTTCTATGCAGCCCAGCATTCTTCGGGCTTTAGTTATTGCCTTGTCACATTGTTTTCCCATCTTCAGATCACTAGACACTATGACCCCAAGGTCCCTCTCTTGTTCTGTACACATCAGCCCATCGCCCCCCAGCACATACAGTTCTTTTATGTTACTGCACCCCAGATGCATGACTCTGCACTTCTTTACACTGAACCTCAGCTGCGATGTTTCGGCCCACTCCTTCCAGGGTGTCCACCCTGTTGCAGATCTTAGTATCATCCGCAAATAGACAGACTTTACCCTCTATCTCTTCCGCTAGATCGCTCACAAAGATGTTGAACAGCGCCAGTCCCAATGCTGATCCTTGTGGCACACCACTTAACACCTCTCTCTCTTCTCAGTAAGTTCCATTCACCATCACACTGTCTTCTATCCGTCAGCCAGTTTGCAATCCACTTCACCATCTTGTCTCTCAGCCCTAAACTTCTCATTTTGTTTACAAGTCTTCTGTGTGGGACCGTATCAAAGGCTTTCCTAAAGTCCAAGTAGATCACATCTAGCGCTCTTCCCTGGTTCAATTTATTAGTCACACTGTCAAAGAAATCTATCAAATTCGTCAGACAGGACCTCCCCCTGGTGAATCCATGTTGTGTCGGATCAAGCAACCTCCTGGATTCTAGATAGTTTACTATCCTTTCCTTCAATCGTTTCTCCATTAATTTTCCCACCACCAAAGTTAGGCTAACCGGCCTGTAGTTTCCAGCCTCCTCTCTGCTCCCACTCTTCTGTAGCAGTACCATCACCGCTCTTCTTCAGTCTCTCAGTGCCACCCCCAAATCTAGTGATCTATTGAACAGGGCACTTAGCGGACTTGCCAGCACATCTCTGAGTTCTCTCAGGATCCTGGGGTGAATTTCATCTGGCCCCATGACTTTGTCCACTTTTATTATTACTATCTCTTCCCATACCTTTTCCTCAGTAATTGGCTTTTTGTCTATCACACTTTCATCTACAGTCAGATGAACCAGTGGTGGCCCATCTCCTGTGTTTTCTTTGGTGAACACTGAACTGAAGTATTTGTTTAATATTTGTGCCATTTTAATGTCCCCCATCTACAAACCAATCAGTGTCATCTCTTAATCTCATTATGCCTCTTTGGACTTTCCTCTTTTCTGTGATGTATCTGAAAAATGATTTGTTTCCTTTTTTAACCTCTTTGGCAATTCTTTCCTCTGCCTGGCTTTTTGCTTTCTTGATTTCTTTTTTTGTTTCCCTCAGTTTCTTCAGATATTCTACTTTGTGTTCTTCTATTTGGTTTTCTTTGTATTTCTTGCATGCCATTTTTTTTTTTTGTTTTTAGAACGTCAGTTACTTTCTTTGAGTACCAGATTGTTTTTTTCTTTCTTTTACTTTTGCTTACTTGTTGTTGCCTTTTTTTTATTAAACCTTGTAGTTTGGCCCACTGATGTTCTACCCCCATCTTTTCCTCCAAGTCTTTTAATTCTGCTTCCAGATACTTCCCGATGTCATCAAAGTCTGATTTTTGAAATTCAATATTCTGGTCTTTGTATGATTGGTACTCATTTTATTTGTGATCTCGAACCATACCATTTTATGATCACTGGTGCTGAGATGGGCCACCCCACCTGGACATTTGATACTTTCTCTTCATTAGTGAGCACTAAGTTAAGTATGACTCCCTCTCTAGTGGGTTCCTTTGCCAATTGAGCCCCTTGAAGGACATCCACAATCTCTCTGCTCCTGTTAGATTCCGCAGAAAGGATTCCCCAGTCTACGTCCGGCATATTAAAATCATCAACAATCAGCACTTCTCCCTTTTTTCCCATCTTTTGGATGTCTTTAATTAGATCTCCCTTGCATTTCTGTAGCTTGGATATTGCTTCTGACAGAGTGCTACTCCTCCCCCTTTCTTGTCCCCTCTGGCCTCTCTTAATAAGTTATATCCCGTATGGCCGTATCCCAATCGTGTGATTCTGTGAGCCAAGTCTCTCTAACTGCAACAATATCCAAGTTTGCCTCTGCTATTGTGGCTTGCAGTTCTGGGATTTTCTTGCACATAGCTTTCCAGTTACTCTCTTTTGTGTTATTTTTCCCCTTAGACTTTTTTTTTCCTGAGTTTTGTTATCCTGTTCATCTAATCCCTTATGGTTTGGATTTGGATATGGATTTGGATTTGGGGGGGGGGGGGTGTGACATTCCAGGTCTTTTCTGCCACCCCCAAGAATTAGTTTAAATATCTTATGGCGTAGGATTTGAATTTATCTCTAAGGATCTTTTTTTCCTGCCATTGACAGATGTAATCCGTCCTTGGCATGGAGTCTTTTACTATTCCATACAAGCCCCCAGTCTCCAATGTTTCCAAAATTTTGTTTCTTACATCAGGCTTTGAGCCATGCATTGAAAGAGGTTATATGTTTAAGTCTGTCCTCCCCTTTACCATGAACTGGTAGTACTTCTGAGCTGTGTAACTGAAAATGATTGCTGAACCACAAGGTAAAAAAAAAACCCCTCTTCTCATCCACTTGGGCGACAAGTATAGGCAGATGGGTAAGTACGATCTCTCAAGAGGGGAGACAGTATTGTTTATTTCATCTAGGTGGCCATTTCCCAGCTATCCACACAGAGCCACGATAAATGGGGCGTACCTTTCCAAAGAGACAAGTGCACGCGGACATGTCTGCATGCTTTTCCCGCTCCTGCTCCCACACCTGCTTTTCCATGGGAAAATAACGTGCACAGAATAGAAAATTCAAACGATGCATGTAATTTTCCTCCCCTGACTTAAATACGGCCCCCACCCCCACCCCAGAACGCTTCCTCTCAAATTGCTAGATGTCCATGTGTTGTGGATCAGTGCTCAAACTTTTGGGTGCATTGAGGGGGACCAATTTTCAGTCTGTGGATTAAGGAAGGTAAAACTCATTTTGTGCATTAGAAATTGCTTTGAAAGTTGCCCTCTTAATTGCAAAAATATCCTGGAGCCTTCTTATGGCTTAAGACAGAATTTGAAAGTTAGCCATGCTGAGATTCATAGCCGCAGCTGTAGAGTGCTGGTTTACATTAAAATCTGCCTCTAGGAAGAAGAAAGGAACCCCCTTAAGAGAAAATTTCCAAAACTCTTTGGAATGGGGGGATGGGGGGGGGGAATTTTATACTGCCCAGGAAGATATACTTTTTTTCAAATGTGTATAATACTGTACAGTAAAGAGGACAAACTCATAACCAATTGCTGCTTGGGATTTCACGATTATAAGTTGAGAATGTCTAAGATCCTGAAAAAATTAGTACGTAATGAATGGTCTCTAGTAAGCATGCCCAGGTTACTCAAAGTTACAGCCAGAAGTTTTGAGCATTGTTCATGGTTTCTAACAAGATATCAGCCCACTGGCTTCTAAAGATGCCAATGCAAGAGGAATAAAGTACAAAGATGTTTGTGTTGTTTTGGCATTGATTCTGTCTGTGACCTTGAATTGTCATTTACCATATTTCATGATGATGATTACTCAAGTGTGTTGTATTGGGTAATAACAATATTGTTCCATGTCTCACGCAGAAGCCGTTGCACAGTGACGAAGCACTGTAATCAGTTGCAGAGTCCTGCATGCTTTCAAAGTATTGCCGCTCTGAGCTGCCCTGAGATCATGCTGAATGAAGGGTGAGACTAAGTATTCTAAGAATGGATGTATCTTGGAGTGGGGGTGGGTGGAAGGTCAAAGGTGTCGCTCATAACCATAGCTTATAAATAGGGATTTGAAGAAGCACTCAGTCTAGACAAGTTCAGTCTTAAATACAAAATCCTTAAAAGATTCATATGAACTAGGTAACACCAATTCAATCTAAATTATTAAGAGGAAAAAAAAATAGTTTCTGTGATATTTTACAAAGATTGCCAGATAATAAATTGCTGTCTGAAGCCAACTTAATATAGATTTGGATTGGAAACAAGGCAGGTTTTCTGCCAAGCAATAGATCATTCACTATAGGTGGTCTGCCCTATATGCTCTGCTTTGTAATCAAATTCATCACCTTAGAACACTGCCTTTTCTCAAAGAAAAAGGTTATACTATGCAGGTGTCCTTTTCAGAGCCTGGTAATTATTAGCAAAACAGTATTCTCAAATAATTAGCTTCCACTGCCAGTGAATCATCTTATTTTGGACTGTATAAAGACTAATATCCTTCAACAGCGTCACTTAATCATGTCTGATAGTCATAATTATGCAAGGGGATCATATGTAGAGATTCTGTGCACTGTAACCATATGATTCTAGCACCTTCTTTACTTCCATTGTGCTTCTACTTGGAGATTTCATATGTTTGTTTTTACTTGCACTTTTAGAATTGTTTTAATTAAGACAAAAAGTTTATTGTATTGTATGCCATGAAAACATCAGCCAGAAATTATAACAAGACCTTTGTTTGCTTGCCAAAAATTTGTAAGTTCTTCATCTTACCATTGGTAGAAAGTGAGACGTGTGCCTAGAAACATAAACAAAAGTACAGAATTATCACAGGTTTGCACCAACATAAATAACTTGCAGCACAAAACAGGGTAGTCTTGTGCCATTGAAAACCTTTGGACTGATTTGGAAAGACCTGTAAGGATGACTTGGCCTTTTATGCAAGACTCATACGGGAAAACTTTCAGATAGTGGTTAAAGGCATCGGTACCATCCAATTTATTACAGGATGAGGCTGCCAGGCGTTGTTACCAAAATCCACATTACTCTGCACTCCCAAAAAATAGAAATGTTTCCAGATGCAGAATTAAAAAAAAAAAGTCTATAGATGCAATGGGAACACATGAAAAGATAAAGCCTAAATTCTGACCTGGCCAAACTAGCCTGCTTCAGGGCTTCCAGGACACTGTTTCCATCAAGTCAAAATGCTGGCAATCTTTTCATTGTGTATTTAACAAATGTTAATATCTTTGTTATTCTGTTTGCATCTTGAATGATTTGATCAGCTTTGATCTGATTGGAGCTGGCATAAATTGTCAAGTTAGTTAAATATTTTTCCCATTGGTGATATTACTTTTGTTTATGATGAAATCTATTGATCAAATAATGATCACCTGAACCTGTTGGCAGGTCACCAAAGATGTGCTCAGATCCCTATGAGCAGTTTCCATGCATCCTGCAAATTAGAATTTTGTGTTTGGCACTAATGACGTATGTCCTTCATAATGAATAGGAAATCAAATGATGAGGACAAAATCACTAGATGAAACTACTGCCCTTAGGGAGGATAATTTTCAAAGGGACTTCTGCGAGTAAAGCAGTGTTTCATGTGCAGATATCATCCTTTGCAAAATTGTCCAACTGATATGTGGGTAAACTTGTATGTGTCATATTTATTTTATTTATTTATTTATCATGTTTTATATACCATCATTCGGTTTCGCCATCATAACGGTTTTACAAATTTCAATACAAGTAAAATAACACTTAGTATCGATAAAATACAATATAGTATGAAATAAAAGTCAAGAAAGGTTACAATAAAATGCATATAAAATTAAGATAAAATTATGTTTTAAGTGAGGATAAATATTAAAAAGTCATAAGTGCTAAGAGGAGTAAAAATAGGAAGGTCTAGCATATGTGCCCCAACTAATTGGAGGCATTCCTGGAGGTGGCATTGGGAAGGGGTTTGGATTTACATGCAAACATTTGGATTTTCAGAAGTATGTGCATAAATTTTGTGATGAGCCGAGGGTCTCACACAGTCAGAAACTGCTGGAAATAGAGAAAGAAATAATTAGCCAAGGTGGCAGAGGGCACTTTGGAAGGTGTTGTACAGGAGAGAGGGCAGGGATATGGAAATATTTTCTTGGAGAAAATGACTTGGATAACAAGAGCTCTCTAGAAAATGGAGTCCAGAGAGATATCAGAGCCAGAGAGAGGCAAGGTTGGCCTAGGAAGGGGAGGCTCAGATACATGACTAGGAACTGGCAAGGTAGAAGGCAGACAAGAAGGGTTGTCCCTGAGTTAGATAACCTGTTTGGAAATGTTGTGAGAGCAGCAGGGCCCAGCTACAATGGACAGTTGAGAAGTGTTGGATAGAACTAAATTCCAGTCCTGAAAAGTAAGAGAACTAGCAAGTGATGAGATACAGATGTACCAGAAACCTGAGTGTGGAGGATGTGGAATGTAACTTGAGCTAGTAGATTTGGTGGGATGTTACAAAAGTACCCCTTAAAAGGTAGTAGAGCTCATTTAAGGAATTTATGAGCCAAAAGTGCACATTTTAATTTTAATTTGCATTCAGTGGGATAATAAATTTTATTAGAGTCCTATGACTGATTGTGTGTGTATAGATGTATGGGCATTGGGCACACACAGATTGTGGAGAAAACCCAAAACCTAATGGGAATGGGAATCAAAAGGTTATGGGAATCCAATTAGATGTCCACAAGTTTATAGCTGTTCAAAAAGAGATTTTCTTGAAGAGTTAAATAGGTAATTTTTAGTTTTAACAAGTGGGTTGGCAGTCCCCTGACATGGGCCACAATTCAGAAAACTGCATTGGGGAGACCAAATCTATAAGGCCTACAAACTACACTCACCCTCGGTAGGTCCACAGGCAGATCGCGAGGCCTTTCACCGCCGGCAGCCCCGACGCAGCACGCCGATAACTCCGCCTCCAGCCAGCCCCTCTGGGGACCAGCCTATCGCAGAGCCGCACCGCCAGCCAACCAAACGCGGCCACTGAGGCCTTTAAATCTTCACCCAAACGGCGCCGCACGCCGTGCGTCGCGCGCACGAAGGAGCGCGACAAAGGGGCCTGCCCCTTTGAGCGCCCCTTCGTGCGCCCTGAGTGACCCTTTGACCTAATATAAAGCTCTGTGATATGCCCTGCCATTAATTACTGTTGCAACAATCTTTAAAAAAAAAAAAAAAAAAATCGCCTTGGATTCAGCCTTTTTAGAGGCAAGTGTTTACTTGTTTTATTCTAGATTTTGTTAGAATTAATAGTACCTAAAGCCGTTTACTTGTCTCATTTACCTATCTTACTTACTTACCTGTATTTACCTAGATTAGTCCTGTCTTTACCTAGAGTTGGTTGGATACAACAGCACCTAAGGCCTAAAGCAACTAGAGTCTTAAACACTCTTCTACATATCCTTACTTCTCTAATGTTACGTACTCAAACTCCCCTTTACGTCCCTCCTCCCTCCCCCTCCTCCCTTAATTATAGGTAAGTTACATTGCTTCCTAGTATCCTCCACTCTGTCAGCCCTCATCTACTGCAATCGACTGACTGCTACACTCAATACAAAATACAACCTCACTTTATACAACACACAAACACACAAATACACATTCACTTTTACCTGTGCAGCTTTTACCTGTGCAGCCTCAAAATGCTAAACATCCCAACACTCAGCTATTATAGACATAGACCTACTGCACCGCATGCCATACGACAACGATCATACCTCAAAATCATTCACACAACCATGATCTCCCCACCACTCACTCAAATCATCGGCCTCACAGCACTCACACTCATCCTCTTCAATGCACAATCATTAAACAAAAAAACCTCTATACTTAACGACATCCTCTCAGACGAAACACCAGACATCTGTGCAATAACAGAAACATGGTTGAAAGACACTGATAATGTTCTCCTTAACCAGCTCCCCAACAATATATACGATATAGTCTCCATCCCCCGATTAAAAAAGAAAGGTGGAGGCATTCTCTTAGCCACCAACAAACAACTCAAACTCACACTCCAACCCATCCCCCCCCCCCAGCTAAATTAGAAATTGGCTTGTTCAAAGCCCCCTCTCTACAAATCTGCCTCATTTATGCTCCCCCTGGAACTCTTAACAACAACCCTTCATCTCTCATTGAATATATAGCTAAAAATATCTCTATCGACTCCCCAGCTATTATCCTAGGAGACTTTAATCTCCATGTCAACACAACACCTCATACACCTAGCTGCTTCTCCTTCCTGGAAGCCATGAAATCACTAGGATTCAAGCAAATCATAAACATGCCCACACATAAAGCTGGTCACTCACTCGACCTCATCTTTACAAACCGTCACTTCGTAACTGATTCTCTATCATGCACACCCATCCCATGGTCTGACCACTATATCATAAGAACATCCAACACTCTTCAAAGACCGCCGCCCCTCCCAATCTGCTCTACCACTATACAATACCGAAAAACATGCAATAGAGACGAGCTTACCACAGCTCTATCCAACACCCAGTTTAACCTTGATCTATCAAATGCTGACACTGCTTTAACTTCATGGAATGAATACACCCTCTCAGTTGCCAATAACATTTGCCCCCTCATTACAGAAAAATACAAAAAAACCCTGGTACACTCTCACACTAAAAGACCTAAAACAAGCCCTTAGAAAAGCTGAAAAAAATTGGCGTAAAGAACCCACACCTACTCTACTTGCACGATACAAAACTTCGCTGCAAAACTATAGTGAGATGATCAACAATGCAAAAAAGAATTTCTATGCTGGTAAAATACATCAATTTCAATTCAATCCAAAAGTATTGTTTGAATATGTCACTTCACTTACTAACCTCACTCCAAATATCATACCAGAAGAAGAAGCCAAAATCAAATGCGAACAACTGGCTTCTTTCTTTCAGGACAAAATTAACAAAATTATGACACGCTTCCCCCATAATTCCCACATGCCCCAATTCAATAACCTCTGTCACACAAAAGAATCTGCACCTCAGCTAACAATCTTTGAAAACACAGCAACAACTGAAATTGAATCCCTGCTCAAAAAAGCTAAACCCTCCTCTCACCCGTCTGATACCATCCCCACAAAACTCCTACTCACTGTCCCTGATCTAATAGCCAGCCCCATTTCTAACATTATCAATACTTCCATCGAATTTGGACAAGTACCCAACTCTCTCAAATTTGCTATCCTTAAACCTACTTTAAAAAAACCTAAGCTCGACCCATTAGACCTTGCCAATTACCGCCCTATTTCTAATCTCCCATTTATTGCTAAAATCCTAGAAAAAACTATCAACCGTCAACTCAGTGACTATTTAGAAGAACACCAAATCCTCTCTCCCTCACAATACGGGTTTCGCAAATTACATAGTACTGAAACTCTTCTCTTATCACTGTCTGATTACCTTCTCAAAAGCCTAGATAGAAATCAACTACATCTTCTAGTAATCCTGGATATCTCAGCGGCTTTTGATACCGTTAACCACCAAATTCTCCTCCAACGCCTACACGAGATTGGAATAATTGGTACCGCTCATAACTGGTTTACTTCCTACCTGTCCAACCGTAATTATAAAGTCAAAATTGGCAACCACCTATCAAAAGAAATCCCCCTGAAGCAAGGAGTCCCGCAAGGCTCTTCACTTTCATCTACCCTTTTTAACATTTATCTTCTTCCGCTTTGCCATCTCCTCGCCAACCTTAAACTTCCACACTTTTTGTACGCTGATGATGTACAAATTCTTATTCCAGTAACAGAATCCATATCTAAAGCCCTTGAAATCTGGGACACTACTCTCACTGCTATCAACAATCTATTAACCTCCTTACAACTTGCCCTCAACTCCACAAAAACAGAACTCATGATCATATCTCCTCCTACTCCATTACATACTTCGCCTACCTCACCTATAACACCAACGCACATACAATTCTCTCACCAAGTCCGAGACCTAGGAGTCATTATTGATGACCAAATGACCCTCAAAAAATGTATCAGTGCAATCCTTAAAGAATGTTTTTTCAAATTACATACACTCAAAAAATTGAAACCCTTGCTTCACGCATCTGATTTCCGGACAGTTTTACAAGCCATGTTGTTTTCCAAAACAGATTATTGCAATTCACTCCTCCTAGGCCTACCTAAAAATGCCATCCGCCCCTTACAAATTCTGCAAAACACTGCAGCCCGTATCCTTACCAACACAAACTCAAAGGAACATATTACGCCAGTTTTGAAGGACCTTCACTGGCTCCCCATTCAATATCACATACAGTACAAGACATTAACACTGATCCATAAAGCCCTCCACAATCCTGAAATGAAATGGTTTAATAATTCACTGCAATTTCAAACTTCTATTAAACCTACCAGAAATCAATACCTCGCCACATTACAGACCCCCTCACCGAAACTATATAACCATGCCTCCACCAAAGCACGAGCGCTTTCCTTTGCTGGCCCATTGTTATGGAATACCTTGCCCACTGAACTGCGCCTTGAGCCATCTCCCAAAACTTTCAAGCAAAAACTCAAGACATGGTTATTTACACATGCCTATACCTGAAATATATATGTCTTTCTTCCCCTTTATATGCCCTGCCTTATTTACCCAACACCCCCTTTCTCTACACTATCTCTAATTTCCCCTTTTTTATGCCCTTACTGTAAATACCATTCCATACATTTGCTCTTAATTGCACCTGAAGCGCTTTCTCCCCTCTCTTATCACCCCTATTTTATAACTCCATCTCCTCCTAACCTGTCCCTAACCTCATACCTAATTTCCTAAAATCCCTTTACTTTCCAGCTCTGTTTAACTCAGCTCAGTTAATCCTAAATGATAGTTCTGTTTTAAAAGATTCTACTTGTTTTATGTTCAAATATATATATTCTTACTTTTGTTAAATGTATAATGCTTATTTAATCCTGTTAAATGTATAACGCTCCGGCGTAAGTTCCTGTTCATTGTACACCGACGTGATATCTTTGATGAGCGGCGGTGTATAAAAAACTATAAATAAATAAATAACAAATAACAAAAAGTACATAAAGTTTACCAAAGTGGACAAAGAAGCAGCTAAAGAACGAAGCAGCAAAAAGCACTGTACAGTTTATCCCCATGCCTATCAGTATCCCAGACAATAAAAGTCAGGACCCTCGTTGGATGCTGTTTCAATCCAATTTCCCTTAACCCTTGCCATGGAAGCAGAACTTTGGATTTACATCACAAGTATCAGTCTTAATGATTAAGGGTGGTAAAAGCCACATCAGCAAGTTACCCCCATATTTATTTGTTTTCCAAACCATAAAACTTGGGGCCCTGGTTGGTTGCTATCAGAATCCAATTCCCTTTTTCCCACTGCTGTTGAAGCAGAGAGCAATGACGGAGCTGCATTAACAGTATCAAGGTTTATTTGTTAAGGGTAGAAACCATCATACCAACAAATTACCCCATGCACTCTTTTCTTCATTTCCATCCTCTAGCCTTTAGGGATCCACAGTGTTTATCAGCAGGATTTCGTTGGCTAATTTGTGAGTTATATTCATCCACTAAATGCCAGCTTTTGAATATTTTGGGCACGTATCCAGCTCAAGTGTAGCCAGATTTGTCATTATCTGGCTAAAATGTAGCTGGATAACCTAGGAGCATTCCGAGGGTGTTTCTGGGCAGAGTTAGATTTAGTTGGGTAAGATATCCAGTTAACTTTGATATTCAGAGTTAGCCGGATAACATAGCTGGTTAACTCTGGTTATGCCATGCAGCAGTCCTAAAGTTAGCCAGATAAACTTATCTGGCTATCTTTAAAATAGCCAGCTATATTCAGTGGTGCAGCTACACTATTGAATATCCCTTCAAAGTCAACCGGATAAGCTTATCCAACTAATTTTGCAATCTGGCAAGTGACTGAAATTGGTTCTCTTAGTACTTAGGTAGACTTGGTAAAATTTTCAGTTATCCCTGGGAATGAGCAACAAGAAATATTGTTTAGGATCTACTAGGTACTTGTGACCCACGCTGGCCACAGATAGGATGCTGGGCTTGATGGACCTTGGTCTGACTCAGCATGGTATGAGAATAAAGCATGTATTGCATTGGAAACCATTGCACACATTGGGGCGGATTTTAAAAGGCCTGCGCGCCGGCACGCCTATTTTGCATAGGCCACCGGTGCGCGTAAAGCCTCGGGACGCGCCTAAGTCCCGGGGCGTTGGAAAAGGGGTGGGGAGGGGGCGTGCCGTGGCATTTTGGGGGCGGGCCCAGGGGCCTGGTGCCGGCCCGGGGGCGGGGTCGAGGCTTCCGGACCAGCCCCCGGGACCGGAACACAGAGCGGGGCTGCCGGCCGGCGCACGCAAAGTTAGGGGGGGTTTAGATAGGGCCGGGTGGGTGGGTTAGGTAGGGGAAGGGAGGGGAAGGTGGGGGGAGGGCGAAGGAAAGTTCCCTCCGAGGCCGCTCTGAAATCAGAGCGGCCTCGGAGGGAACAGGCAGCGCGCGCTGGGCTCGGCGCGCGCAGGTTGCACAAATGTGCACCCCCTTGCGCGCGCCGACCCCAGATTTTATAAGATACGCACGGCTACGCGCGTATCTTATAACATCCAGCGTACTTTTGTTCGCGCCTGGTGCGCGAACAAAAGTACGCGATTGCGTATTTTTTTAAGATCTACCCCATTGGACTTAACATTAAGCATCGTACAGAACACGCCAAAGATAAAATATAGAATTATGTTATTTTCACAATTTACCTACAAAATATGTGAATGATGGTCTTGGTATAGCATGAGATCTACAGATAAATGCCATTTCAAAGGTTTCTAAACATTGCTTGCTAATACCACAATATAAAGGCATATACTTTCCAATACTTTGGAATGCTCTGTCTTGCACATTACATAGCACTTCTGATGCAAAGTTGGGGTGTTTTTTTTTTAGAAAACAGTTGAAGGCTTTTCTTTTTAAGCATGTTTTTAATATTTAAGATGTTATTATTTTGTTTAATTTATTGCTGAAGATTGTGAATGTTTTTTGTTATCCACAGTGAATGCTGTATAGCATTGCGGAATATAAGTGATGCTAATGTAGCTGTGCTGCTTAGGGAGTCTTTTCTATAATATTGTACAAAATAACTGTGGGATTAGAAAATAAAACATTGCTCTGCCACAGATAAAACAATATATAAATATTTAAAAATAATAATAACTGCATAAGCAGAATGTCATATAAGCTAACTGAAGATATATTATTTACTGGAGACTGTTATAGTTGACCTTTCGTAACTTTTTTGTGGTCTGGTTTCACCACTCCTGAGTTAATCAGGTCATTAGTAACTTTGTGGATAAATAATAAATTTCAGTTTCTGACAGGCTGAAGAACAATTATAAAAGAAAGAAAATGAGCAACCAGGATAAAATTTAAAATAACCTCCTTCTACCTGAACTTTAGCACAGTGGGAGAGTCTTTAGTTATAGGTTCCAATCTTGAGCTCTCTATTTGGACAACAGACCGATATAATATGTAGTGTGTGGAAACCTTATATCAGCTTACTATTTAGGATATTTGTACTATATGTGCATGCATATATGTTATTGGAAAATGTCAAAGTCAGAGACAAATCTAGATATGATCAGGCACATCCAGGCATAGCTACTCTCTTTGGATATATCTTGAAAGCGATGTACTTGGAGATTTGCTCAGGCTCATCTAGACTTTTCACCATTTTAGCATTTGTCCAAGTACAATTGTTAGTATGTCTGTTATAAGATACAAAATAGTGTTGTTTGCCTGTAAAACAGCACGTGTTTTCCAGCAAAAATTTCTTTGACAATCATTCACCAAAAAATATTAACTAATATGGATGGTATATATTATGCTAGTATTCCATTCATCTATAAAGATTATTAATTGTATTAATCATCACCAGACGCAACGCCGAGCACTTCTCTACCCCAGGGGTGCTGCAGACAAATTATCTGGACATACTGTATATCATGCAATACCTAAAAGCAGTATAAAGACAAAACATACAATATCCCTGTGTCACTGGCCTTTTGATCAATTCTAGTGACTGCGGAGTATGGCCCACATTTTCCTGATAAATAGAACATCTTCATGATGTGAGAAATAATTATCTTCAGGATTCATTGATGTCTTCACCAAAGAGGACTAGCACAGTAATCTCGGCAGTCTCTGGAAGCCTTTTGTGTGCCTGTTGAAACTTGTACATTTTCCATATTGGTATCCCTAAGCAAATTATGTTATTGGATAAATAAGGAAAGAACACTAATGTCAGTATCTATAATCCCTCTGCCCTGGCACATTAAAATGGCATTACATTCTGGGTTAGGCAAAACTAAGTAGGAATTTTGGAACTTAAAGGGATGAAAATGAAGTATATCACTTCAGATCAATAAATCAGAAGGCAGCAGTATGTACACAGTATCATTGTTTGGTTTTAGTCTTACTAGAGAAAACAAATATCCAGCATTTTTTCCACTTAGGTCTACAGTAGTACTTAGGAAAGGAAAAGAAGGAATGTCCATGTAGAGGTGAACATTAACATATGACAGAAAATATATTTTCTTTTGCATTGTGATTAATTGTGAAGCAGTTATCTCATTAAAAAAAAAAAAAAGATCAATATGTTATAGTTGTTGACTATGGATTCCTTGAGGTTGTTATTCCGTGCCACTTAACTTGTTGAGTTCCAACTTAGGGGGTCATTTTCAAAGGCTTATCACGTGCGATAAGCATCTATCGCACGCGAAAAGCCCCTTTTCGCGTGCGATAGCATGCTGGGAGCTGAGTTGGGATGGCAAGGAGGCGGACTCGGCGGTGTCTTCGCTGGCGGCAATAAGGTTATCGTCGCCAGTAGCATGCCCAATAACACCTTTCACAGTGGTTCTATTGGGTGCGAAAGCTGGCAGTGAAAACACCGCGGTGGTGCGAAGGCTGCCAGCTTTCACAGGCCCGCCCCCCCCTTCAGCCCCCCACCTCTTGTTTTCGCTGGCTTCATCATTCTGTGATAGAATGGTGAATCCAGGCCTTAGTTAGACAGATAAGTCTAGGACAGCTATTTGGCTATCCTGTAGTTAGCCAGATAAACAGTTCTTTTCATAGGACATGGTTAGGATTTGGCCTGTATACCCTGAACCTTTAGCCTGGGAGAGAATAAGAGCAAACTGAAATATCATAAATCCATTATTCCTGACCATCAGGTTCTTGTACCCTTAGGCCAGCCATGCTTCTGACCTTGACTCTTAAGGAGCCCTAGCTCCCATGACCCAGAGCAGCAATGAACCTGAAGGGCAATTTCTAAAGCCTTTCACTCAAGCACCTGCCTATCGGTCTGATATAATAAATCTTTTTTCCAATTTTGTGACTATGGGAAAAATGCTTAAAGGCCAATATTCAGACAGCACAGAGAGCCTCAGTTTAAGCACCTAACTTATATGTTTCTTTTCAGCAGATCTAAATTGCCTTAATTTTATGCTGAATATAGGCACCTGGTCAACTTAAATTGTCTTAAACTGAGGCTCTTAAATTTAGGCCAGCTATTGTCTCCCCTAAATTAAGCCACCAGAAATTAGCACCAAGCACCTAACTTCATTCCCTTGACTTGGCTTTGCCTTTGGCCCCACCCCCTTTTGAGGCACCTAGATTTAGGCAAGAGAGAATTTTTAGGTAGGGATATCTATATGCCTTGCTCTTAAAGTTAGATACCTAGAACATTTGAATATTGGGCTTTTGGTATATGGGCTTGTTTGTCCCATATGTTCTACTCAGTTGTAATGCCTGTAGCTCTTTAATCCCAGCTCCTTCCCCCACTAGAAACTCAAGTTCGGTTATAGAGTGCACCTAGTCTCAGTCAACATAATGAACAACAACGGGCTCGGGTCTTTAGCCGAATTAGCTGATTCAGGGGTTTTCATCATATATGGTGAATCATCCTGTATAATCACAGGTTTATGTCTTGATGATTTTAATTTATTTAAAATATTTATATTCTGCCTATAATGGCACATGCTAAGCAGATTACAAACTCATATTTAAAATACATTAAACATTAAAATAATAATAAAATATCTAAAATTAACAATAAAATCATTCCACTGACAAAAAGCTTCCTGAGGATTACAAATTCATATTAAACAATAAAACATCAATAATACATCTTAAAATTAAACAGTAACATCATTCCACTGTGACAGATAAGCCCCTTTCTTATTTTAACTTGCTAAGAGGAGGAGGAGGAATAGCCTAGTGGTTAGAGCATTGGGCTATGGACCAGGGTTCAAGTCCTGCTGTCACTCCTTGTGACCTTGGGCAAGTCACTTTACCCTCCATTGTCTCAGGTACAAAACTTAGATTGTAAGCCCTCTGGGGATAGGGAAATATCTACAGTACCTGAATGTAAACCAATGTCCATATATTAAAAAAAAACAAAACTAAATAAATAATAAATTAATTAAAATTGTATAAAATCCTTGGGGGTTTTATAATTGCAATAAAACCCATGGAATAATATATACCTTGGGTATAATAGCCCAGGCCTCTTACATATGTGCAGTTGTTAGTGAATAGATCAATACCTGCCTTCTCTATTGGTTTCATTGCTTGATTACATTCTTTTAACCATAAGAAAACCTGTTATTCATGGAACAAGTCAAACCAAAATGCTTTAAATGAAGCAACAAACATTCTTGCTCTAATGACCAGATTGAAAAAAAAACCCTATTAGACAGATACTGAAATGCCAAATAAAATCCCTTATAGTCAGTGGTTCCAATACCTGGGGAATTGTATCCCTGGATAGAACTCAGTGTCCTCCACTGATTTCAGGTCTACAGTTCAAATATAAGGGACTAGAGCTCATGTTTTTCTCTCTCATTTTACAAATATTACAAGTCAAAGTTAAGTAATGTCCATGAGCATGGTCTAATGAATTTATCATACACACATCACCTGATGTGCAAAAATGCCCCCATTATGGTTTTCTGGTCATAGTCACAGTTATGATAATGGTCCAGTGGTTCCATGGCAGGAACAGAGACATCTAGGTCAACAGCGGAAATAGAGGTTAGGCATGCAGCAGCAGCGGGATGAGAACTGGCAGGAGGCGAGACTTTCACAGTGCAGGACAAAATCTGTGTACCAACAGAGAAAATGTTAATTGAAAGCACACTTCTATTGTTCCATAAATAAACACATTTGAATGAGCAGTTTTCTTCAAATCAAATGCAAAGGACCTAGCCTGTTATCCACTGTGTAAGGTCCAATGTCAAAATGTTTGCAAGACGTATCATTACTGTAATGCTGTGATGAAATATTTATCCGCTCCTTAAACTGAGGTAAGGTGAATCCCTATTTTCATCCCTCCCGACGCAGCCTCCCCGGTGAAACACTGCCCACATCAGGGGGACTTACCTGCTGTGAATTGTCTTTGGGCTTGGAGCATCCTGAAAAAACAGCATTTGATTTGAAGACAACTGTCCACTCAAATTTGTTTACTTACGGAACAATAGAAGGGTGCTTTTGGTTACCATTTTCGCTGTTGCTATCATTTGGATGTGTAACCTCTCCTTACTTCACAGCATTTTTTGCTATCAAGGTACTACATATGAATCGTAACTTTCCACCCAGCTTAGAATCTTCACTGCATTACAACACATACAACATATCAGCTGTCTATACAATGTTCATTTCAAGACTTACTGTATTTTAAAACAATGAGACAGAAGTAATGGGTCTGCCCCTGGAGAGAAGAAATAAACTGCTGATCAGACAGTGTTAGCCTCAATGAATCCCACCCTGCAAGCTGTAGTGAGCAGTAAAACCATTATTGACATGTGGCACAACTGAGTGAACTGTCAATAGTTATGAAAAAGCATTTCATAATGCAGAATAATTGATTAGTCTGCCTGACTGAACACAAACATCTATTTTTCTGTGAAAGCAAAAACAGTTCCAATAGTTTTCTTTTTTTTTTAATAACTGCAGTTGAAGCCTGCACAGCCTTCTACCTCTCTTGGTTCTTTTCACAGCGTTTGAATCTCTGAATGTACCATTCTTATCTACGTGCATTCAGACTTGTTTTGTATTGAGCAAGGATTGTCTTAATATGTAAGGATCTTCCCAAACACAAAAGAGAAATCTTAGTCTGTTGTTAACAGTACCATAAAACAAGGGCTGGTGCTGCGGCACTGTTTATGGACTGGGAACTTTTTTTTACTATCCTGGCTTAAAGCAGTTTTTTCAACATGCCTAAGCAAATAATTAGCTTTGCTTCTTAGACACACACACACACACGGTTCCCAGCGTGCGCACATGGACGCACTGATTTTATAACATGCGCACGTCGGCATGTGCATGTTATAAAATACAGCTCCTGTGCACACATGTGCTTCACATTTTAATGTCCACGTGCGCACGTGCAGGTGGGTGGCCTCCTCCGCACGGAGGGGAATTTTAGAAAAGTACACTTGGCAACGCGATCAGGCCTTTGCCCAATTCCTTCCCAGTTCGCTCCAAGAGCGGACTGGGAGGGAACTTCCCTTCCCCTAACCTTCCTTCCTCTTCTCCTCTCCTCCCTGACCCCTAAACTTACACTAGTTATCCCCAATTTTTTTGTTTTTATATTTTACTGCTCCTTTGGAGCAGCAGTAAACTCCGTGCACCGGCTAGCTGCCGGCGCGCACTTCCCCAGGACAGCGTCTAATGACACTTTTTTTTTTTTTTTAACAAGGAAGTAAGTGAAAATCATGCTTATGCAAAGAATTTCTAGTGCTTTTCAACTCTGACCCTATTAACAATGATCTTGCCTTTATCAGATTGGTGCCATTTTCAATGGAGCTAGGTGTTATTCACCGCCTATCCCCCAAGCTTAGACTGCAGTAAATTTTCATGGAAGATATTGTGCTGTCAGTCGGTAGGCAAATGGATGAAATGAACCAGCCCCTTAATTATTCTTCACATGAGTTGAAAAGCACTAAAAGAAAGTGTAATTTACATCTTTAATTTTTCTGACTACCCCAGAAACAATTTTTCCCAGACTACTCATGGATTCCCTAAGAGTCTGCACTCCATGATCTGCTATTTGATCAGCTTTACAGCAGTGGTTCCCAAACCTGTTCAGGGGGCCACCCAGTAGGTTTTCAGGATATCCACAATGGATATGCATGAGATACATTTGCTTGCAAGGGAGGCGGTATATGCAAATCTATCTCATGTATGTTCATTGTGCATATCCTGAAACCTTGACTGGCTGGGGGTCCTCCAGGTCAGGTTTGGGAACCTCTGCTCTAGAAAGAGTAAGAAGATCAAACCTGGAACATTGCTCATAATTTTGAAAGAAATAACTTTTTAGAAGTTATTTCATTCAGAAAGGAATAAAAGTGTCCTGTCTTAGTGATAGCCTTATAACACCACATCAAATTTGTTGACCTTTGGCCACTTATGTTACTTAAAGCAGGCTAATCATCTACTCAAACTATGTAGGAGGATTTTTTTTTAACATTAATTCTTCATGTTTTGTTACAGATTGACAATTTTTACTGTAAATTAACTTCCAGATGGACATCTCCTTGCTCTTGGGCCATTCTCTCTCTCTTGAACCTCTTTTACAGTATGATAAAGTTACACTGTCAGACAGTAAGATCTCAGAATTTACCATGATTCCAAGAGCCATTTGGAGCTATCAGGCTTTGTAACTTTATAAAAAAATAAAATGTAAAAAACCCAACAAACGAGTTACACATATTCACAAACATGAGAAAGTAATAGCATGGATAGAACCAACCATAATATGTTGCAGGCATTGTGTATACATTCCCTTAAAGTACTGCCAATGAGACAACAACCCTGAATTGCTTTATCTTTGCCATTTTAATGTGAGACTCTTGCTGAATGTACATTTTTAAATGAGACAAAGAGTGCAACAATTTTATGATGAGTTAAGATATAAGGAACTAGGAACTAAAAGGTAGATTTTAAAAGGAGCGCACGCGCGTCCATGTGCGCACGGTTCCTGGTGCATGCACATGGGTGCGGCTATTTTATAACATGTGCACGAATGTTATAAAATATGGATTCCGCGTGCACATGCGCACCAGATTTTCAAGTCCACACGCGCATGTGCAGGCGGGTGGTGTTGCGCATGCCGTGCACAGAAGACCTGCGGCGCGGCCCCCTCACCTTCTTACATGGACTCCAGCTCCTGGTTCCTCCTCGCTAGCGGCGGTGGGCCGCTGGCTCCGACCTTGGGCCGCCCCCAGTTCCTCCGACTCTGCCATGATCCCGTGCTGCCAGTCAAGATGCCATTGCTCGTCGGGCCTCTCCGCGTGGCCCACGGAGATACACCGCCACTGGTGCCGCGCCCCTCCCTAGGTGCACACGCATCGCTAATCCTTTTAAAGGGCCCGCGCCGGGAACCTGACTGCAGCCCCAGATGATGATGTCAGACTCTCCAGTGTTTTTAAGCTCAGCCCTCGCTCCATAGCATGGCCTTTGCAATAGGTATCCTTGTACTCCGAGTACTTGTTGCTGATAGAGAATCCTCTCTATTCCTTGTTCCTGACCTTCATTGTTCCCGGTTCCTGTCATCATCGTTCCTGCCCTGTCTATGTTTTGGACTGACTCTATGGATATCAACTTCGCTTTGTTCAACTACTCTACTGCCTCTCTCCAGCCCCGGACCTCTGCTATGCCTGACTACTCTACTGCCTCTCTCCAGCCCCGGTCCTCTGCTATGCCTGACTACTCTACTGCCTATCTCCAGCCCCGGACCTCTGCTATGCCTGACTACTCTACTGCCTATCTCCAGCCCCGGACCTCTGCTGTGCCTGACTACTCTACTGCCTCTCTCCAGACCCAGACCTTTGTTACGCCTGACTTCTCTGTGATCTGATCATTGCTTGAATGACTACGCTTTAGACTTCTCCTTGTTCAGAATTCTACATTGCTTACCACAACCTCCACTTGCCGTCAGCTCCGATCCAAGCCTGTCATTGACGCTTCTCCTAGCCTATTCCCTGGACACGGACAACAGGCTTCAGCCTATCTTTGCTCGAGTGCCTCCAGCTATTCTCTGTTCCATTGGCGCCCAAGTTCCAGTACCGTACCCAGTCCAGGGTGGGACTACGCCATCTATCGATTGCTGTCTCTGGGCTGAACCAATTTCTCTCGCAAATGAATCTCGAAGCCCACCTAAGTACTGCCGGCCCCGGCACCCAAAGGCTCAACCCGCAGGGAACGAGGGCTGGTATAGGTGAAGCTCCAGCGGCCTCTACCTTCAGCCTACTCCACCTGCCGATGGTGGGGACCTGTAGGTCCTCACCTACAGGTTGCGTCAACCCCACCTTGGCCCAAGAGTCCACCTCCAATGCAACGGGTGGCCTGCTCCAAGCGCACAGGAGGGGATTTTAGAAAAATACACACGGCGACGCGAGTAGGGCTTCCCCAGTTCCCTATACCCCTACCTAACCTTCCTACCTTTTCCCTTCTCCTCCCTGACCCCTAACCCTTTCCTATCTATAATAATTTTTTTTGTTTTTTTACCTTGCTGCTCCTTCAGAGCAGCAATAGACTCCACGCACTAGCCAACTGCTAGCGAGCGCTTCCCCAGGACAGCGGCTAATGGCGCTGTCCCAGCCCGCCCTGCCCCACCCAAACCATGCCCCTGGACTGCCCCTTTCAGCAGGCCCGGCACTTGTGCGTATATCAGGGGTTACGCGCGTGGCTGGGCCCGTTGTAAAATGCCCGGCCACATGAGTAACCCCCGAAATTTATGCGCACACACATTTTAAAATCAGGCTGTAAGTTGTGAATGACTACAAACATTACATTTGTTTGGTTCTTGGTCTTCTTCTTATGTCCATCCACCAAAGTCAGTTTCTTTCCACTGCCAAGCACATTTTAGTGTTTGTGTGTTGACCTCAGCGAGAATCTGTACCGGCCAAGCAATGGACAGACTAAAAGGTGTTGCAGAGTCTGTCACCATCCAGCTATCGGGTCTAGTCGAGTAACCATGTTTTGCATTTCATCTCTTGACCTGCTGATTTAGGTGCAGAGGTGATTTAAGGCTTCCTAAGTGGTCGATTACTTCTCTGGTCCTGCAGGAAGCTGCTTAATCGCTCTGATATTCATGTTAATTCCAGCAAAAAGATCTCTAAGTCATGCCTGCCACATCTCATCATGGGCAGTTACTGGTGATACTTATATTGTTGTGAGGAAGTGTGTGTGACTTCAGGTGTTGTTTAGTCATGGTATGACTGTATAGAGAGTATCTAGCATACTTTGCTGCTTCTTCTCTCCAGATATTCACCTGATTAGCAAGTTTCATAATGACATTTCATTGTTCAAATATTCTCAATACTAGAAACAAATATAATTGATTCATTTAATGTTGGGGGCACAAGAAAGACCAGTAGAACAACACAATGAAAGATATCTTTAACTTTAAATCATCAATTCAAATTCACCTTACATAAGTAGAGAGAATAAATGCTGCTATTATAATGCCATTTAGTAGCCTATATAAAACTGGCATCACAACTGGCATTATCAGGTGCTCTTGCTGGCAATGGTAGCATAGAAGGCAAGTGCTGAATGGACATGGAAACTGTACTTCCTTCAGGCCTTATAGAGAGCCCCTCCAGATCACAGTTTTATTGCCATGACCATAGATGTATCAGTTCACGTAAAGAGGACTTCAGTTCCAGGAACTGTAAATCTAGTATCGTTTATGGACACTAAAGGGGGTTATTTACTAAAGGGTTTTTCCCATTTTTGTGTCTATGGGAAAAATGCTTAGTAAAAAGGGCCCTAAATTCATTAAAAATGTTTAAGAAAGAAAACGTTGAGCCTTAGCATTTTGTTAGATATTAAAAGTGTGTATCTGCTTGGAGAGGGGGTGGTTCTAGAAGAAAGCAAACAAAAACATATTCACTTTAGAGCTAATCCAAACCATTCATATGGCCAGAATGTGGCCATGTAGAGTTGACGTTTCACCAGAAAAAAGCCACATCAGTCAATGTTCTTCAATTTTGCCTTTTCTGGTAAAACACATACTCAACATCTTTAAAGGTTTGAATATGTCCCTAAGGATCTCTCCCAGTGTACATCCATAGCAAAAATTTTTAATGGTCTCCTAAGGGAGAAATCTCTGAGACTGAGGAGGAACCTGCATTCTTAATAATTAAGGGCCAGGTATACTAAATGGTTTTTCCCATTTGTGTCCATGGGGAAAAAATGCTCAACATATCTGGCTCCAAATTTCACCAGCACTGCAACACGCTTTGCAAATGGGGCTTAAAAAAAAATTCAAATGTTTGTATCTTGTGCTCCACAGAGTATTCACATTAAGTAACGGTGAGGACAGAAGCAGACAGCCTGTAGTTTAAACCTTCAGGCAATATGTGGTCACTCCAGAGACATGCTGGGGGCATAATAACTGCTACAGCTCCAATGAGGCTGATCACTGGTTGCCATAGCAACCCCAGGGCACTCTATGGGATGTTGCACATTGCCAGAGAATTTAAAGGGCCAATGCTAGCTTGGAGATGCAAACAGTCAGGATATGCTTTCATTTAACGTGAAATGGGAAACGTTTCACGAAATGTCCTGTTTCGTTTCATTTTTAAAACTAAAGAAAAATAAATCGTTTTCACTGCCACATCACGTAAACCAATGCTGGGCATTTTCATTCTATAAAAAACCTAGACATCTCCTTTTAATAGGTTTGCTAGGGGTGTGCAACAGGATTTTTTTTTGTTTGTTTCGTTGGTGGGGATTCTCATTCCATTTTTAATTTTAGTTTTGATTTGTGTTTTGTTTTTTAAAGGGGCATTTTGTGTTCAAAAAATAAAAGATAGTAGCAGTCAACCCTCCCTCCCCCCCAATAGTGTGCTGCAGTAGTAAAGATAAGCAAATTGCAAATTATAGGACTGGCCCATTCCTATGGAGCACCACTAACACTCTAGAAGCTGAACAAATGTCTGTCACTCCATGGTGGCCCATCAAGCTCAAGCGCCTTCAAAAATAACAATAAACTTCAAAAGCTTAACAAAAGAAAAAGCAGTAGCGAGGAATTATGAAAGTGTCACAAAAATATGGCATGATACTAGGAACCACCTTTTCAAAAAATTAATTTCCATTACATCCACTCTGACAGCAACACCCTTTTCGCAGTGAAAATAAATGCTATAGAGTAGGAATAAGAATATTTTTGCATTTGCCACTCAAACATAAGAATGCCTGCAGCTTACTGACATGTGAAATGTCACCACAGTTTACCAATTTTATGCACATTGGAGTGCAAATAAATCCACAACAGAAATAATATATAGGTACATACCCTGGGGAGGGTAATAAATCTGACAAATAAACATGTGCTAATGGATTATGTCATTTAATCTAAATTGATTAGTCAATAGTTGCGGTGACAGGCTAATAGATGTTTTCAATGGTGTGTTCTCTTCTGTAACACAGTCAGATTTATTCTTCCTTTACATATTATCTATTAATTTGACTAATTTACTATGTACACCACACAGATAGACTATATATTATTTACTATAGCCTGAGATATTTCATGACTTCCCCATAAAACTGATTTAAGAAAGTAATACCATGATTTCTAAGGAAGTCCATGACGTAACTGGAAGAGCCTTCTTCTGAGAATGAACTGAGTGTGTGTGTGGAGGGGGGGGGGGGCTACTCACAGAGCTAAAATCTCCATGGGTACTTTTACCTATGATCTTTGAACCAATATTTAAAGTAAAAATCACTCTAGATGTATGCTTTTGTTTCATTTCATTTTGAAAATGAAATGGTCAAAAAACAATAAACAAATGAAATTGTGCTCATTTTTTTGTTTCAGTTTAAAAGAAAATGTAATGGCCCTGCGACCAGCCACACTTACCCCCAAGAGCCTCCGATGTGGCAGGGACACCACCATGCTCTTCTGCCCCAAGCCTCATTATACAAGCCATACTTTAAAGACCCTACAGCAAGAAACACTTCTGCCGGCACCCAGTGATGACATATAGTAATTGCCTCAGCAACAGGTCCTCATGCTCCTGGCAGTGTGTGTTGCAATTGTGTGTTTGCCTTGCTTTGTCTTTCTCCATGCCCAGCCTTGCTGTTTCTTGCCTTGCCTCTGTGTTCCTTGCCCTGCCTTGCCTTGTTGTTTGCCATGTTTTGGTCCCTTGTCTGTCTGTCTGTCTCTGCCTGACTCCTGGTTTTAACCTTGACCACGCCCTTAGATGGCCGCTTGCCCTGACCTTAGTCTGGAGCTCGACACTGCCCGATCTCCACCTGCCCCAACCTTGGCCTGGACCTCAACACTGCCTAACCTCGGCCTGGACCTCGACACCGTTTGCTTGCTGCCTGCCCTGACCTCAGCCCACTAGGCGGCTTCATCTGACCACTCCTTGCTGCACTCTCACCTTAGCCCTGCTGGCCCCTGGAACCCAATGGCTCAACTTGCAGGAAATGGGGTTGGCATAGGTAAAGCCCTAGAGCCAATCCTAGTAAGAACGAGTCTTACCTGCTGTTGGCATGGGCCTAGCAAGTTTACCTACTAGGCTACATCAACCACGACACATCCATGACAGAAAAGGCAATAGCAGTCAGCTCAAGTACTCCCTGTCCCTTGCCACAAAAGCTGCAATTCTAAATAATAAAGCAAAATCTCATTGGGCCTTTTCACCAGGCACCTGGACCCCATCCCAGCTTACTTGCAATTATAAGTGTCTTCACTAGGGAGGAGTGATCCTCAAATACTCCTGCACCACTAGTGCCAGAAATCAAAATGGCACCAGCGGGCGCTGAGAATGACACCATTTTGTTGTACGAGTTAAGGCAGTACCAGAATAGAGAATCAGCAGGGCAGGAGCATCTGGGGATTACTTCTGCCATGTTAAGATGTTTACAACTGCAGGTAAGCTGGGGGCAGGGGATGATTGTGAGGATAGGAGGGATGAGGAAAAGGCCTGCTGGGATTTTGAGTAGATTTTTTTTTTTTTTTTAGAATTGCATTTTCTGTAATGGGAGAGGGGGCCCTGGGGCTAGCAGTTATCTCATTTTTTAAAAAACATGAAACAAAAATCAAAACACAAAACATCACAGAACAACCCCCCCCCCCCACACACACACACACACACACATTTGCACACCCCTATAGGCACCTATTTTTACTCTGAGAGGTGTTCATGGAAAAAGTGTCAGCAAAAATGTGCACCTGCTTTTTTTGGCAGAAACCTTTTTATGATCAAACTACATACATAGTTCTGAAAACCCAAAATTATATACAGAATTTTGTCCCCTGACCTAACCCCACCCTGACAATATCTCCACTAGAATGCAGGTAAAAAGTATGTAGTTTGTGGAACTACGCAAGTACTTTTCTGCATATAGGGTGGGCAATTTTCAATAAGGTTAAATGCTTTTTTTCCACAGAAATTCCTTTGAACATTCATATACTCGGTATATACAGTAGAAGGAAACAGTGATATGCCTGAGGCAGGCTACAGCAGCATTAGTTATTGTGAAATGACTGTAAACACAGTTATAGGGGGTGAAGTACTTACAAGAATAAGAGGGGTGGGGTTCCTGATATGGAGTAAGCTCAGCTGCTTGCATGCCTCACACCTCTGCTCCCTTTCAGATCGATACTCTAAGGCCGCGGTAGAAACAGTGCGGCAGTGTCAGGCGCACCCTCGTTCCCCGCACGCACAGTTCTCTTCACCTACCGCTCGATACTCTCTTCAAATTGCATGCAAATGCATGCTGCGGCTGCGAAGCCTTTACTGTATAGAGCGCCGATACAGTACCCATGCGATTTCGGCGCTCAAGGCGTGACATCACGTCATGTGACTGCCTTGAGCGCCGAAATCGCACGGGCATTCATTCAGTGCCGGCGGGGGCCATGCATTCATCCAGGCAGAGGGAGCCGGAGGCCGCTTTCGCCGCCGGCTCCCTCTGCCTGGATGAATGCACGCCCACCCGGCCGCCTTGAGCGCCGAAATCGGGAGGAGAGGAGAAGGGAGAAGGGACTATCGTAGCAGGCCCGAGCCTTTCTACTTTTTCGGGTTTTGTTTTTTTTTGCTTCGGGAGGAGGGGACAGGACTGGGGCTGCACCGGAGACCGGACGGGGCCTTGAGCGCCGAAATTGCACGGGCATTCATTCACTGCCGGCGGGGGCCGTGCATTCATCCAGGCAGAGGGAGCCGGAGGCCGCTTTCGCCACCGGCTCCCTCTGCCTGGATGAATGCACGCCCGCCCGGCCGCCTTGAGCACCGAAATCGGGAGGAGAGGAGAAGGGAGAAGGGACTACCGTAGCAGGCCCGAGCCTTGCTACTTTTTCGGTTTTTTTTTTTTTGCTTCGGGAGGAGGGGACAGGACTGGGGCTGCACCGGAGACCGGACGGGGCCTTGAGCGCCGAAATCGCCCCCATTTTTTACACTTTATTCCCGTTTTAATTTTCGAACACCACATTAACACCACACTAACACCAAGTAGAGGGTAGGCGGTAAACTAACAGGTTAAGGACGCGGCAAAATAGCGGGTTACAAAGGAGATAATCTGAGTGCGCGTCACAGTATCGGAGGGGAATAGCTAATTCCTTCATTATACAGCTAATTCGTTCATTTACATATCATATACATGCTGCGTGTGTAAAGGGTTATGCGTCTGTTTTAAGAAGCGCTAAGGACGCGTGAAACTGGAGACTGTATCGCTGGATCGCCTTACGCGTCGGAATTGTGCGCTCCCAGCACGTTACAGACGGGAAATCTTCAACCACACGTTACAGTATCGACCTGTTTGTTTTTGGGATGGGGGGATTGGAGGCCAGTGGGCGTGGTCCTTCACAAAAGTGGCAACTAGGAGGAGGCAGGAAACATCAGTAGTGGGTAAAACTATGGAATCACTACTAAAGAAAAGTATCTTGAAGCATGTAGATTACAGGACCCTAGATAAATGAATTCAGAACAGGGAGCTCAAGTCAAACAAACTGGAGTTCTTTCATGAGGTGACAAAAATAGTGGATCAGGGAGGAGTGATGGATGTGGCCTAGCTAGACTTAAATAAGGCTCTTGACCCTTTTCTACATAAACATCGGTAAATAAAGTAACCAGCAAGGCATTAGGGCAGAAAGTTAACTGGCTGAGGAACTGGTTGAAGAACAAAACCCAGAATGTGAAAGACAATGGAATCTACTCTAGTGAAAGTAAGGAGACCAGCGGAGTACCTCGTAGGTTGGTGCTAAGATCGGCACTTTTTAATAACTTTATTTAAAGACATTGCATAGAAGAGAGATTGGAGGGGAAAAAATATGCTCATCTGCAGAAGACGCAAAGGCATTTAGCAGGGCAGACAACTGCAAAAGGAAAAAAATGGAAGAATGACCAAGGGTATGGAAGCTGTTCTTCAGTGCAAAAAATGTCAAATTATACATCTGGGTCACAAATTTCATTAGCCACTTATCAATTAGGAAGACAAAAACTGGAGCAGGAAATTGACCTCAAGGTTACCAGCCAGATTATGAGAATACTTGAGTGCATGCAGGGAGGTATCACTAGGAGGTGATGTTGCTTGGCCAGCTAGATTTAAGTGAATTTTCAGCTGCAACTTTTCTGGCTAGGTTGTGACTGAAAAGATCGAAGGCTAAACAGAGTTGGCCATCTTAGCTGCTCAGTGGCTTTTGAGTATTGGCCCCTATATTACTATATGTACATCAAAGTAAATATTGCATTCCACCGGCAAAGAATCTTCTATTGCACTGAATATCTTTGTTATATTTTTACTTTGAAAAATGCAAGTGCCAGGAATTACCAGTTCATGGCAATGGAAAAGAACAAGTGGCTGTAACAAAGTAACCCTGTTTTCCCCCATTTTTGTGCATGCTGGACCAAGCTAGATGCCTAGTCCACCTTAAATCCCACAGTGGGAGAGAGCTGTGGGTGGGAACCAGCTGGGGCTGGGATGAGTGCTGTGTTCAGGAGGCCTCATGCCTACAGAAGGAAGACAGCTCCTGTAAAGAATTCTGTCCAAACCAGAAGGGAGTGAGCGTGCACTGAGAGAAGCAAGGCAGCCCCCCTGTGTGTGTAAGTGACTACTGATAAGGTAGGAAGTCCATTGTGAAGTATTGTGTTTGTTTAATAAAGTTTTATCTGCATCAGAAAGGCTGGAGTTAGTGTAGCTTTCTGTCTCCAGTCAGGGAAACACCGGTTGGTCTCCCACAGTGGCCTAATTGTTACAATACTCTAGGAACCAAGAGATCTGAGTTCAAATGCTGCTTCTACCAGCGCCATTTGTTGTTAACTTGGACAAGTTACTTTATCCGCCTGCTTATATCGCAAGTTCTCTGAGATAAGGGTCCTGTTGTACCTGCCTGTAATTTGTTGTAAAGCACTCTGGTTTAGGATGCTATATAGATGTTGAAATAATAGTAACAATGTTAGCATCTTCGTAGTAAGTAAATATCCCAACTTAGTCTAGTGTCTTTGCATTAATTTGACTTACGAGAGTTTGTGGTGGGCATGAGTAACTCTGAATAATCAAGATAAAATCATAAGAAAATAAGATTTGCCATACTGGGTCAGACCAAAGGTCCATCAAGTCCAGCGTGCAGTTTCCAACAGTGGCCAGTCCAGGTCACAAGTACCTGGCAGGATCCCAAAAGGTCGATAGATTCCATGCTGCTTATCCCAGGAATTTCCCCAAGTCCACCTAAAAAATGGCTTATGGACTTTTCTTCCAGGAACTTTTTTAAACCTTTTTTAAACCCATCTACACTAACAGCTTTCACCACATCCTCTGGCAATGAGACTTTAATTATATATTGAGTAAAAAAATATTTTCTCCTATTTGTATTAAATGTATTTCCTAGTAACTTCACTGAATGTCCCCTAGTCGTTGTACTTTTTAAAAGAGTAAACAACCGATTTGCTTTTACTGGTTCCACTTATTATTTTAGAGACCTCTATCACATCTCCCCTCTGCCATCTCTTCTCCAAACTGATGAGTCCTAACCTCTTTAGCCTTTCCCCATAGAGGAATCAATCCATCCCATTTATCGTTTTGGTCTCCCTTTTCTGTAGCTTTTCTAATTCTGCTATATCTTTTTTGATATGTGGTAACAAGAACTGTACACAATACTCAAGGTGCAATTATACTATTGTGCTTGTGGACCCTTAGACCAAGGCGGAGTCCTGCAGGTCCCTACCATCGGCAGATGGACATGGATGAAGCAGAGGCCCAGCTGAAGCTTCACCTTTACCTGCCCATGTTCCCCTCAGGCTGAGCCTTTGGGTGCCAGGGCCAGCAGATCTTAGGTGGTGGGCCTCTGCTGATGGCATAGAGATCTGTTTAGGAAACTGGGTTGGAGTGGGCATAGGTGAGGCCTATCCAGTGGCAGGCAGAGGTCAGTAGCAGGCGATGATCAAGAGTGTCCAAGAGTCAGGCAGTGGTCAGTGGCAAGTGGCGATCAAGAGTGTCCAAGAGTCGGGCAGTGATCAGTGGCAGGTGACAATCAAGAGTATCCAGAAGTCAGGCCAAGGTCAGTATCAGGTATCTGTTTGAAAAGAATGGTGTGATGGATAGACAGGGCAGGAAGGTTAGGAGAAGAACAAGTGGGCAGCAAAGGAAGCGTGGAAGACAAGGGACACTGAAACTGAAGAACTGAAGACAAGGAATGCTGGAACTGAAGAACTGAAGACAAGGAATCCTGGAACTGAGATAAGATGCTGGAGCAACACATACTGCTACTGGAGCAGGGAGACCTGTTGCCGAGGTAAGGATATTAAGGTCTCAAGGGCCTTTTATAGGCCTGGCTGTGTGAGGTCTTGAAGCTGCGCCATGGGGCTTTTCGTGCCGCAGGCTCTTTAAATCTGTCAACGTCAGTCGCACACCTAGGGGGAAGCGCGACAGCAAAGAGTAGGCAGCATCCAGCCATGAGGCAAGCCAGTGATGTATTGCTGTGAAGAGGAGCGGAGCCTGGCAAGGAGGAGAGCGGCGTCCTGCAGCGAGGGCGTCTTGCCATGATTGGGGCCAAGCCCGAGAGGTGAGGGCGGCGGTTTGTGGTGTTAGCCCTCAGACCGCCGAACTTAACAACAATGGAGTGATAAAGAGGCATTATGATATTCTCTGTTTTATTCTCCATTCCTTTCTAATAATTCCTAGCATTATATTTGCTTTCTTGGCCTCCACCACACACTGAGCAGAGGATTTCAACACATTATCCATGTTGATACTTAGATCCTTTTCCTGGGTGATGACTCCCAAAGTGGAACTTTGCATTGTCTATCTGTAATTTGGGTTGCTGTTCCCTACATGCATTACTTTGCATGTGCCCACATTAAGGGGTAGATTTTAAAAGAAGCGCGCGTGGCGTACATGTGCACAAATGTGCACCTTGCGCGCACTGAGCCGCGCTGCCTTCCCTCGTTCCCTCCCAGGCTGCTCCGACTGCCAGCACGCGATCCCTGGCACAGCGGCAAATATGGCCACTGTGCTGGGAGCCTGACCCTGCCCCACCCCCGGACCGCCCATGCCCCACCCCCTCCCTGCCCCTTTTTGCAAGCCCCGGGACTTACACGCGTCCCAGGGCTTTATGCCAGTCACCGGGCCTTTTTAAAATAGGCCTGGTGCGGGTAAACCCGGTTACGCGCGTAACCCTTTTAAAATCAGGCCCTATATTACTAACAAAATATCTTGATATTTTGAATGAACATGTTAAAGAAAATAGTATAGAAACTAACATAAGCATATAGTATGTACAAATCAACAAGCTTGAGTTATAAAGTTAACATATTCCCAGTACTCATAAATGTATATACACTTTTGAGTTAAAATTAACACAGCTTTTAACTCTAGCAGCTGCCACTTTACCCCCATTGCCGTCGTCCCTACCTTCTGGCCCTTTATGGTACCTTCGACAAATTAAGCATTCACTTTGTAAACATGAAAACGCAGAAACTGTCGTTGGTATAATAAGGCCGCAGCTTTTATTTAACACAACAAGAAAAACTTCCCTGGGTACCCGAGCCAGTTCCGTTGCTGTCCGCCGTTGCTGTCCGCCAAGAAAGGCAGCCTTATTCCATGGGCCCCCTGCCTTGTCCCCAAGTAAGGGGGCCCCAACCATCGGCGCATTCCGCGCCCCCACCTTTTTGCGCCACCCAAGGTGCTGATCGGCTACCACGCCGTCCTGTGATGTCACCGGCACCACTTGCAATATGCCCAACCGGCCCGTGTAACCGCCAGGACACGAGGTAGGGTGGACCCTTGCCTCGTGTCCCCCCACTTAATAAATAAGCTGCAGCCTGTGTCTTTTGTCATACTATGCCCCGATGGCATCCCATAGAGCATTATTAAATATGCTGCAACCGTCAACGAGCCCACAGGTCCTTGTATTATTCTTATCCCCTTAGGAACCCTCGGGCATCGTAGTAGGGGCAATAACTGTTCTCGACACATGCCGGGCTTTCCCATCCATGTGACGACCCACCTTGGCGGTGCCAGTCCTAAGTGTGGTCCAAAGGGTCACAGGTCCTTGACCCCCTGATATATTATTATTACCCCTCATAGCAACCCTCGGGTGCCGTAGTAGGGGCAATAACTGTTTTTGACTCTTGCCGGGCTTTCCCATCCATGTGACTGGCGGTGCCAGGCCTAAGTGTGGAATTTCTGTGGGCTACCCCACCTGGGTATCCAACCTAGACCGCCTAAATACAAACCATGTATCCTCATCCCTAGAACATAGGGTCCATCGTCTTGTCCGCATTGAATCGCCATCATCCAATTTTCTTTTTCCTGGCTGAAGTCCAACTTGTACCACAGCTGTAGCCGCGCCCCGCCAAATACCTTTTGTATTGCGTATCGTACAGGTGTAGCACCCCGCCACATGTTTTGCGACAGCGTGGCTCTTCTTTCGTCTTGGTCTGCCTTGGACTCGTGTGTGGTGGTGGTTAATGCCTCTGGCATCCTACACCTCTGGCCTCCAACACGTTCCTCCTAAGTAATCCGCTAGCTCCTGTGCCCTCTTTGTTGGCTCATTTGCTCAATCTCAAACTTAGATGAGCAAGTCTATGCTGATGGAGTCCTGAGAGCATTCATCATGTTGTGTGTGATGGGGTGTCTGCTATCGATGGTGGGCCCTACTTTCTTTGACCATCCTATCTTTCTCTTCTTCTGAATGAAGGATTTAGTGTTGTCACCCCGCTCATGCTCTTTGACAGGAATGACCGGCCCCACCTGGTGTTTTATCACAGCATCCTATAGACAGCATTCTCTTTTTGCCGAGGCTACGTATTTGACAATTAGGACATTGGTGACATGCTTTACCTCTATCCGTTTTTTTCCCAGGCATTCGTTTGCATAGACATAGCTCTGGCCCTGTGACATCCAAGTAGCTGGTGCCACCGATCTGCATATTAACTCGGAGGTGGTTGCAGAGCAATCATCTATATTGGGCAGATTTTCAAAGGCTACGCGCGTAACCTGAGGAAATCTGCCCCTGCGCATGCCGAGCCTATTTTGCATAGGCTCGGTGGCGCATTCAAGCCCCAGGATGCGCGTATGTCCCGGGGCCTGCAAAAAGGGGTGATTCGGGGGCGTGGCCAGGGGGTGTGGTGTCAGCTCAGGGAGTGTTCGGGGGCGTGGCGGCGGTCCGGGGCAGTCCGGGGGCGTGGCCGAGTGCCCCAACACAGCGGCCTGTGTCGGGGCCTGCCGCGCCAGCGGACATTTGGTGCGCGCAAGTTACGACTGCCCGGAGGCAGGTGTAACTTCCTGGATAAGGTTAGGAGGGGGATTTAGGTAGGGCTGGGGGGTGGGTTAGATAGGGGAAGGGAGAGGAAGGTGGGGGAGGCAGAAGGAAAGTTCCCTCCGAGGCCGCTCCGATTTCGGAGCGGCCTCGGAGGGAACGGGCAGCGCGCGCAGGGCTCGGTGCGCGCAAGGTTCACAAATGTGCACCACCTTGCACGCACTGACCCCGGATTTTAAAAGATATGCGCGGCTATGCACTTATCTATTGAAATACGGCATACTTTTGTTTGCGCCTGGTGCGCGAACAAAAGTGTGCCGGCATGGATGTTCCCCCCTTTTACCGCTGTATAGTAAATCATGGGGTAGAAGTGTTCAGACTGTGGTCGCTGCTAATCTTCTCCTGAAGGCTCTTCCCATGGGAATAACCCGACATGCAAAGTTCAAGGTACCCAGGTTGGATTGCACCACCCGTAGCATTATCTTCTTTGATGATGCCACTTGCTGTATTATTCTGAGGAGTTTTCCGACCTGTTGCTGAACCCTTCAGTTTTGTTGTGTGTCTATGGAAAACCGATCCTCAGAAATGGACTGGAATTCTCTTAACAGGTGGAACTTTCTTTTTCTACTCCCTCTGGCCATAAACTTCCTGTGTCACATCGAGGTTCCAATCCAAGGAAACTTCCTGGTGTTGTGTTCCACACCCGCGGCCGTCTGCAGGCGCATCCCCCCCACCTGAGCTCCATGGCAGCCGCCGCGGCTGCGTCGGGGCAGATTGCCCTACCTCATGTACCCGGTGCCCTCACGCGTCAGCGTGGGCCTCCGGGCTAACCGCCGGGTTAGGAGCCATTCCTGCTCCTCCCTTGCGGCAGCTAGCAGCATTCCTCCACGGCCCAAGATCCAAGATGGCCGCCACCATCTTAGGCGCAGGCCGCGCCTTCTCACCAGAATTAAAGGGACCTCTTCCCTTTAATTGTCTACAGCTGATTTCAATCCATTGGGCCAGAGGAAGTATAAAAGGAGACTTCCTCTGACCATTCCTTGACTTGGCAACTTCCGCAGTTGGTCAGGTCTGCTTGCTTGGGTGAGTTCTTGTGTCTTGAATCCTTGTTCCTCTCTCGTCTTGGTGTTCCTGGTTCCTGACTTCAGATCGGGTAGCGGTGTTTCCTGGTATGTGACTTCGGATCGGCTAGTGGTGATTCCTGGTTTTGACTTTGGACTGGCAAGCGGTGATTATCTGGTGGGTGACTTCGGACTGGCAAGTGGTGATCCCTCGGTGTGTGACCTCGGACTGGTGAGCGACGACCCTCTAGCACTTGACCTTGGACTTCTTCTTGACCATCATCTCCAAGGCCCCACCTAAGTCCCAGTGACCTGGGTCCCTACGGGCTCCTCCCGGGGGGACAGCAGTGTTCCAGGGGTGAAGCTCCAGCCAGCCCTTGCACCGAACGCTCGACCTCCCAAAGGTCCACCTAAGTCTCAGCAGTCCGGGTCCCTACGGGCTCCTCCTGGGGGGACCGCGGACTTCCAGTGACGAAGACACACTTCCTTCCTCGATGTCACGACTCTTTGTCTGTCTCTACAGTCGCCTCTGCCTCCAATGCCGAGGGTCAGCTAGTCACATCTTCTGTTCCTGCCTTGCCACCCGATGGGAGAGCCTACGGATCTTCCTCCTAAGGTATTCCATCCTCCCGTCGGCCCAAGGGTCCACAAGCCTGAGCATAACACCTGGGTGTACTGTATGAAGTGGAAGGTTAATCACCACATTTATTTTGCCATAGGGAGAGGTAATTTGCCTTTTGTAATCCCTGAGTGGGAATTGAACCCTGGTTTCCATTGCTCTGAACACTAGACTACTACTCCACTCCTACATATTGGGTTGCTGATGATGCATTGTTTATAATGCCAGCATGTCTTGCCCTGTGACTGCGCATGCCTAACTGCCTGCTGGGAGATGACCTCTTAGATTTCTTGATCATATGGGAGATGACCTTCTTAGATTTCTTGTGCACATCCCTTGATCCTTCGTTTTGCGTAGCTTAACATAAGAACATAAGAAAATGCCATACTGGGTCAGACCAGGGTCCATCAAGCCCAGCATCCTGTTTCCAACAGTGGCCAATCCAGGCCTTAAGAACCTGGCAAGTACCCAAAGGCTAAGTCTATTCCATGTTACCATTGCTAATGGCAGCGGCTATTCTCTAAGTGAACTTAATAGCAGGTAATGGACTTCTCCTCCTAGAACTTATCCAATCCTTTTTTAAACATAGCTATACTAACTGCACTAACCACATCCTCTGGCAACAAATTCCAGAGTTTAATTGTGCGTTGAGTAAAAAAGAACTTTCTGCGATTAGTTTTAAATGTGCCCCATGCTAACTTCATGGAGTGCCCCCTAGTCTTTCTATTATCTGAAAGAGTAAATAGCAGATTCATCTCTACCCGTTCTAGACCTCTCATAATTTTAAACATCTCTATCATATCCCCCCTCAGCCGTCTCTTCTCCAAGCTGAAAAGTCCTAACCTCTTTAGTCTTTCCTCATAGGGGAGCTGTTCCATTCCCCTTATGATTTTGGTAGTCCTTCTCTGTACCTTCTCCATCGCAATTATATCTTTTTTGAGATGCGGCGACCAGAATTGTACACAGTATTCAAGGTGCGGTCTCACCATGGAGCAATACAGAGGCATTATGACATTTTCCGTTTTATTCACCATTCCCTTTCTAATAATTCCCAACATTCTGTGCTTTTTTGACTGCCGCAGCACACTGAACCGACAATTTCAATGTGTTATCCACTATGACGCCTAGATCTCTTTCTTGGGTTGTAGCACCTAATATGGAACCCAACATTGTGTAATTATAGCATGGGTTATTTTTCCCTATATGCATCACCTTGCACTTATCCACATTAAATTTCATCTGCCATTTGGATGCCCAATTTTCCAGTCTCACAAGGCCTTCCTGCAATTTATCACAATCTGCTTCTGATTTAACTACTCTAAACAATTTTGTGTCATCTGCAAATTTGATTATCTCACTTGTCGTATTTCTTTCCAGATCATTTATAAATATATTGAAAAGTAAGGGTCCCAATACAGATCCCTGATCACTGTCCACTCCCTTCCACTGAGAAAATTGTCCATTTAATCCTACTCTTTGTTTCCTGTCTTTTAGCCAGTTTGCAATCCACGAAAGGACATCGCCACCTATCCCATGACTTTTTACTTTTCCTAGAAGCCTCTCATGAGGAACTTTGTCAAACGCCTTCTGAAAATCCAAGTATACTACATCTACCGGTTCACCTTTATCCACATGTTTATTAACTCCTTCAAAAAAGTGAAGCAGATTTGTGAGGCAAATCTTGCCTTGGGTAAAGCCATGTTGACTTTGTTCCATTAAACCATGTCTTTCTATATGTTCTGTGATTTTGGTGTTTAGAACACTTTCCACTATTTTCCCTGGCACTGAATTCAGGCTAACCGGTCTGTAGTTTCCCGGATCCCCCCTGAAGCCCTTTTTAAATAGTGGGGTTACATTTGCTATCCTCCAGTCTTCAGGTACAATGGATGATTTTAATGATAGGTTACAAATTTTTACTAAATAGGTCTGAAATTTCATTTTTTAGTTCCTTCAGAACTCTGGGGTGTATACCATCCGGTCCAGGTGATTTACTACTCTTCAGTTTGTCAATCAAGCCTACCACATCTTCTAGGTTCACCGTGATTTGATTCAGTCCATCTGAATCGTTACCCATGAAAACCTTCTGCATTACGGGTACCTCCCCAACATCCTCTTCAGTAAACACTGAAGCAAAGAAATCATTTAATCTTTCCGCAATGGCCTTATCTTCTCTAAGTGCCCCTTTAATCCCTCGATCATCTAACGGTCCAACTGACTCCCTCACAGGCTTTCTGCTTCGGATATATTTTAAAAAGTTTTTACTGTGAGTTTTTGCCTCTACAGCCAACTTCTTTTCAAATTCTCTCTTAGCCTATCTTATCAATGTCTTACATTTAACTTGCCAATGTTTATGCTTTATCCTATTTTCTTCTGTTGGATCCTTCTTCCAATTTTTGAATGAAGATCTTTTGGCTAAAATAGCTTCTTTCACCTCCCCTTTTAACCATGCCGGTAATCGTTTTGCCTTCTTTCCACCTTTCTTAATGTGTGGAATACATCTGGACTGTGCTTCTAGAATGGTATTTTTTAACAATGACCACGCCTCTTGGACATTTTTTACTTTTGTAGCTGCTTCTTTCAGTTTTTTTCTAACAATTTTTCTCATAGTTTCCCTTTTGAAAGTTTAGCACGAGAGCCTTGGATTTGCACATTGTTCCTCTTCTAGTCATTAAATCAAATTTGATCATATTATGATCACTATTGCCAAGCGGCCCCACCACCGTTACCTCTCTCACCAAGTCCTGTGCTCCACTGAGAATTAGATCTAAAATTGCTCCCTCTCTCGTCAGTTCCTGAACCAATTGCTCCATAAAGCTATCATTTATTCCATCCAGGAACGTTATCTCTCTAGCGTGTCCCGATGATACATTTACCCAGTCAATATTGGGGTAATTGAAGTCTAAAACCAAAAGTACATGCCAGAGCAGACTGCACTTTGAAGCAATATCACATAGTACAAGAAGTGCAGAGGAAATTGTTAATCCTGACAGAGGACTCAAAGCTGGTTTCAACGGTGAAATAAGTTTTTATTTGTTCATTAGGCAACTCCACAGGTTTATATCACAAGAAGCTTTACGGCGTCCCCCGACACGGACCCGTGTTTCGCCTAGGGCTGCATCGGGAGGGCACGCCAGTAGGAATTAAAGGTTTAATCTGTTTATATTTCTATCCGGCTGTAAGACCTATATCAGCATCCTGACTTTTGATTGTTGTTTACAGCATTTCATATGTGAATTCCTACTGGCGTGCCCTCCCGATGCAGCCCTAGGCGAAACACGGGTCCGTGTCGGGGGACGCCGTAAAGCTTCTTGTGATATAAACCTGTGGAGTTGCCTAATGAACAAATAAAAACTTATTTCACCGTTGAAACCAGCTTTGAGTCCTCTGTCAGGATTAACAATTTCCTCTGCACTTCTTGTACTATGTGGTAATTGAAGTCTCCCATTATTACTGCACTACCAATTTGGTTAGCTTCCCTAATTTCTCTTACCATTTCACTGTCCGTCTCACCATCTTGACCAGGTGGACGGTAGTATACCCCTATCACTATAGTCTTCCCCGACACACAAGGGATTTCTACCCATAAAGATTCAATTTTGTATTTAGTCTCAGCAGGATGTTTATCCTGTTGGACTCTATGCCATCCCGGAGATAAAACGCCATACCTCCTCCCGGGTGCTCCTCTCTGTCATTGCGATATAATTTGTACCCCGGTATAGCACTGTCCCATTGGTTATCCTCTTTCCACCATGTCTCTGAGATGCCAATTAAGTCTATATCATCATTCACTGCTATACATTCTAATTCTCCCATCTTACTTCTTAGACTTCTGGCATTAGCATACAGACATTTCAAAGTTTGTTTTTTGTTTGTATTTTCATTCTGCTTTTTAATTGATAGGGATAAGTTAGAATTTTTTAGCTCAGGTGAGTTTTTAGTTACAGGCACTTGGACTATTTTTCTAATTATTGGAACCACATTCTTGGGATGCCCTAATTCTAATGCATCATTAGTATCCTTTGAAGATACTTCTCTCCGAACCATGCACTGATGAGCGACTGTCGGCTTTCCCCTTTGTTCTAGTTTAAAAGCTGCTCTATCTCCTTTTTAAAGGTTAGTGCCAGCAGTCTGGTTCCACCCTGGTTAAGGTGGAGCCCATCCCTTCGGAAGAGATTCCACCTTCCCCAAAAGGTTCCCCAGTTCCTAACAAAACTGAATCCCTCTTCCTTGCACCATCGTCTCATCCACACATTGAGACTTCGGAGCTCTGCCTGCCTCTGGTGACCTGTGCGTGGAACAGGGAGCATTTCAGAGAATGCTACCCTGGAGGTTCTGGATTTAAACTTTCAACCTAAGAGCCTAAATTTGGCTTCCAGAACCTCCCTCCCACATTTTCCTATGTCATTGGTGCCCACATGTACCACGACAGCCGGCTCCTCCCCAGCACTGTCTAAAATCCTATCTAGGTGACGCGTTTTGTGAATCTGATGATTATTTGGAAGAACTGTCCCAGCTGGCACTTGTCCTGTGTTTGCACTCCATCTTGCGCCTTCTTTTTTTTAATATATATATATATCTGTCACCACGTTGGTTTTCGCACCCGCGGAGCCCATCTTCTGTCCTCTCTCCCCCCCCCACCCACCATTATCCCTCAACTCCCCAGCATTATCTCCTGTTTGCGATGGTCGCTCTGCTTGGCTGGTGTTTGGTCTTTCCACTGCATTTCTTTCCCGAGTCCTTGGTCCGTTTCCGTTAGCCCTTGCTGCTGATCACTGCACCTGCCCTCCTTCTTGCTTAGCAAAGGCTCTGTGAGGCGGTGCTGGCCAAGCTCACCAAGATTGCTGGTAGAAGTGTTGGCTGCTCATTATGCTATACAGTGTGTGCTCCCACAGCCTCCCTGCCTGGTTCCATCCCGGGAATGGGCAGTGAGCGCTGTCTCCCCCTGGCACTCTCGGATGCCAGTTGTTGATGTCCTTGTTCTGCCATGAAGGGTATGTGTGACTGCTGTATCCGTGTTGTCCTTGCATCCAGCTGAAGAATAGTATGTCTTGCAGTGCGATGGACAAGGGTATCCCTCGATGTAGGTAGGCCTTTGATACTTGCTCTTGTTGACCTGCTGCTGTGGGCCTCTGAGAGTGCTCTGGAGTGATGTGTTGGGAGCCGTCGCCCTCTCAGAGGTGTGCTGCTGCTGCCCTCACACTATGGCCTCATCTGTCCTTAACTCTGTAGCTGAGCTGACTGCTGTCATTGCCTCACTTGTTTCAGGTTCCCTCATCTCGGTCTCATGTTGTTCTGTCCCTTCTCAACTTGGTCCTCATCGTCTGCGACTTTTTCTTCGAGTACTCCCCACTTTTGTATTCCTTCTTCCTTGTTGGGGCCTGGCCTTCCTCCCAGCAGCTCTTCCTTGCAGCGGCCCGAGTCCAGCGGCCTGAGTCCCAGCACTCTTGTTTCTTGTCGGGGCCTGGTCTTCCCCCCAGCAGCTCTTCTTTGCAGTTGCCTCAAGTCCCCGCACTCTTCTTTCTTGTCGGGGCAGCGAAGCCTGGCCTTCCCCCCAGCGGCTCTTCTTTGCAGCGGCCCGAGTTCCAGCACTCTTTTTTTCTTGTTGGGGCCTGTCCTTCCTCCCAACAGCACTTCCTTGCAGCGGCCTCGAGCCCCAGCACTTTTCTTCGCTGGCAGGGTCTCATTTCCAGGAGGGAGTACTGAAACTACTGCTTCTGGGCCTCTTCCCTACTTTTTTGCAGCCTCGCCACCTATCTTGATGGAGGGCAGGCAGGGCTGAGGAAGCTAGTGGTCTCTTGCAGCCTCCACTAACAGCCACTCAGTGCCATCGCGGAGTCGAGACCACGTGACCAGCTAGACCGGCCCACCGGGGGAAGCCTAATCCCCCAATAGGCCAATCCGCCCCTGGGATGGGAATAAATAAAAAAGCTTGGGGGTAACCTGCACAGAGCGGCAGTTACTACCTTGGGAAGCTTGCTGGGCAGACTAGATGGACCATTTTGGTCTTTTTCTGCCGCCATTACTATGTTACAATGAATACACTGAGATGATTTGCCCAAAAGAATCAGTTTGGAAGGTACCCATAAGGGATGAACCCGATCTTACCTAAATCATACTATAAGCTTATATCGTTATAGCCTGATATCCAGCTGCCTCTAGCTTGGCAAAAATCCACAGCTGGTACAATTTCTAGGCAGCAGAAGCTCTGTTTAGCATTCATAAATATTATTACCGTATTTCCACGACAATAACCCGCCCACGTATATAACCCGCCCACACACATAACCCGCAGGTTTTCAAGATTTATGAAAAAAAGTTTTAATATACCCCGCCTCCTCATATAACCCGCAATTCAAAAAAAAAATAAAATTTTAAATACCTGTCGGAGGGCCGCGTGGGTCCAGGCGGGCGGCGGGAGCCGGGTGGTCGCGTGTTAAATCTAGGCCGCGGGCGGGTGGGCGCTTGTTCCAGGCGGCGGCGGCGGGGGCGGGTGGACGCGCGTTAGTTCGAGACGGCCGGCGGGTGGTCGCGTGTTAAATCTAGGCCGGGTCGCACAGGCGCGCATTCATTCACTGCCGGTGGGGGCAGCCCCCACCGGCAGTGAATGAATGCGCGCCGAAAGCAGCTTGTTCCAGGCGGCGGTGGCGGGTGGACGCGCGTTAGTTCGAGGCGGGTGGTCGCGTGTTAAATCTAGGCCGGGTCGCTCAAGGCAATCTAGGCCGGGTCGCTCAAGGCAGTCACATGCCGTGACGTCACGGCATGTGACTGCCTTGAGCATCGAATCGCAGGGGTCGCATTCATTCATCCAGGCGGAGGAGCCGGCTGCTTTCGCCGCTACTGCCTTGAGCGCCGAAAGCAGCCGGCAGCGGCAGCTGAAAGCAGCCGGCTCCTCCGCCTGGATGAATGAATTCATTCACTGCCGGTGGGGGCTGCCCCAGCCCCCACCGGCAGTGAATGAATGCGACCCCTGCGATTCGATGCTCAAGGCAGTCACATGCCGTGACGTCACGGCATGTGACTGCCTTGAGCGACCCGGCCTAGATTGCCTTGAGCGACCCGGCCTAGATTTAACACGCGACCACCCGCCTCGAACTAACGCGCGTCCACCCGCCACCGCCGCCTGGAACAAGCTGCTTTCGGCGCGCATTCATTCACTGCCGGTGGGGGCTGCCCCCACCGGCAGTGAATGAATGCGCGCCTGTGCGACCCGGCCTAGATTTAACACGCGACCACCCGCCGGCCGTCTCGAACTAACGCGCGTCCACCCGCCCCCGCCGCCGCCGCCTGGAACAAGCGCCCACCCGCCTGCGGCCTAGATTTAACACGCGACCAATCAGGAAGCGGCCGGGCGCAGGGATAGGACGGACTCCTCTCAGCTGCAGCCTATTCAGAGTCGGGAAACTTTATTGGTTGTAAAATTTTTTCTGGATAACCCGCCCACGTTTATACCCCGCGGGGGGCATGCGGGGTAGGTAAAAACGCACATTACCCGCGGGTTATATGCGTGGAAATACGGTACTCCATTTTAGCATTGTCATAAGAGCAGGACAGTAAATATCTGTTTGTTTTATATAGAGGTCAGAGTTTCTCCTCCCTGCAGGACAACTGCACCACAAACATTTCCAGGAATGTCTCATCCCAGGGGAATAGTTCATGTTTGGACTATGTCAGAGCAGACATAATTCTTATTTTGATATTTTTTAAGGGGCTATTTGAAAATATAAACAGCAGTGAGTTATTCTAACATCTGATTTTTATTGTAATGGGTAAGTTACAGGTCACAGGGCTTTCTTGTGGATTTTTTTTTTTTAATACAGTACATTCCTCTTTCTGATGCAAGCAAAATTACAAAGAACTTGTACTTGTAAAGCAATTGCTTCAGTGGAACTATGGAAGAAAAAAATCCTTTTGGCAGACACTTCTAGGCTGAAATCTGCTGTTGTTTTGGCTGCCCAGATTCAAGAAAGGGGCTTTGAGCAAAGAAGCAACTTAAGAGTTAGAAGTAAGCTCTGGGGTCTAATGTTGAAAATACCTGGACAAAGAGAGGCTCCCTGCAGCTGAGATGTGAAGAGAGAGGGTGTTTCCTGCCCTCAGAGTGATGAGGGAAGGAGGGAGGTCAATTGCATAACAAAGGCAGGCCCCTATAGCCAGGGCTGTGGGGAGGGGAGACAAAGGTGGAGACGCAGCTCCAGCTGCACAAAACGCAAACTTTAAGAACTGAGCAGAGAGGCTCAGCAGAGGCTTCCGTTCTGCTAAAAGAACTGCTGCGTGCCTGATAGTGATCGCAGCGGCTCTGCAGGCATGGGGGCCGCTGCAATCAACACCAGTCATGTGACTGACCTGACCGGCCCACCAGGGCATGCCCGAAGCCCCGAAAGGACATTCCACTCCTGTAGGAAAGGCAAGCTAAGGCTAAATTAAGCCCCCTTGTATATACGTTTAAACTGTATGGCCTCTCCGTGGGCATCCAACATCTAGCACCAAACAGAGCCGTTCTTCCAATAAAGCACAGCCCGCTCCTGCTGCAACTCCTGCAACACAGCCGGCATGCCACGTGCCAACAGGCTGGGCGGGCCGCTGCCGGGCTCGGGAGCCGCCTCTCTTCTAGTTCATTGGCCGAAGGCACTGTCAGTCCTGAGCCGGGGCGGGGGGGGGCGGGGCGCAGTGTAAACAGAACCCAAGCGTGATGTCAGCGGGTCACATGGAGTCTCATATGGCCGGGGACAGAGGGGGCGGCTGCTGCTGCTGAGGCGGCCGTGGACAACGGGGCTCGCTGGGGCTGCTTTCTGGTTTTCGGCTCTTGGAATCCGTCGCGTCCCCCTTCCCTGCCTTCTGAGGTTAATGATGTATTTTGTGATTACAGCCATGAAAGGTAAGGTGGGACGAGGCGCTGGGGCAAAATAAAGTTCTGTGGCGGCACTGGGCGCCGAAGGCGCCGCTAACCGCGGCTGGCAGCGGTGCCGTGTGAGCGAGGGGCGGGGAGGGCCACCAGGCTGCTGGCAACGACGGCCGCTGCGGCTTTGGCATGCTGCACGGAGGAGAAAGCACGCTGCCTGCGATTGGGGGCTGTAGGGCTAACGTCTCCGCAGTCGGAAACTTTCCAGCGGCTGCTGGAGACCAGGGAACATGGACCATCTTCCTGGAAGTGCCCGGGACTAGGAGGAGTTGCATGACAGGCTCTGCTGAGGCTCGGAAGAGTTTCGCTCTGACGCCCTTTCTTATTCCCGGGAGCTCCTTTATTTGCTCAGGGATTTTTTTATTTTTATTTTTTTTTAAATGAATGTGCTTGGGCGCAGTAGATTTGTCAAGCAGCTGTCGCTCGATTCTCGTTTTATGGCAGGGAACGAAGTCAATTCGGCCCTTCTCCCGTCTGAAAGTTGGACTGCTGCGGTGCATTTTGCTGGGAGCCTGAGACACCTCCCTGATGAGGCTGAAGGGCTGGCTTGTACGGAGAAGGAAACAGTTTATGTAACATCACCAGCGGGAGAAGTGCAGTGATCATGTGGCAGTGATGGAGAGGGGTGTGTGCTGAAGGCAGCTCCGCTCTGTGCGAGCAGAGGTTTCCCTGCCCCGTGTCCCCGTTTGACACCTTTCTCTTGCCTGATCGGGCTCCTGGCTGTAGGGCTGCCCGTTGTCCTTGCCAGAGCTGTATATTGGCCCGCTGGTGCTCTTGTTCCACTGACCTAGATCTGGCGGAGAGGTAGGAATTGGCATGGCCCTGGAAATGAGGTTTATTTGACCCGTCATTGCTCAGTACATCTAGCACATCGGCTTGAGTATGTTAATCCCCCACAGAACGGCTCGGTGGCAGCTGTCAGACTGCATTAGAGTCCGAAATGAAGCAAGGGAGGGGGAATAGGAAGGCTGGAAAAATTGCATTTGCAGTTATCTCGGTTTGGGGTTTTTTTCCTCCCTCTTTTTATGAATTTGGCATTCGTTTCCTATTGGCACTGGGTACAGTGTAGCCACAACCTCCAATAGAGACACTTAGAATTAATTTCGGGTGTCTTTTTTTTTTTTTAATTCATGCACTGCCGTCAAAACTAATCCATCAGCTTTCTTCTGTTGCATTTATAAATGTGGGACTTATGTGAAAGTAGCAGAATTTTGTATAATAGCTGAGACAGAAAGAAAGTCAGGTTTTATGTATAAGGTATTCTGCAGTTTCAGATTTATCAGTTATTAGCCTATCACAGGTTTGAGGTTTTTACAGTACATGTAAAAGTATTCAACCTATTTATTGCGTGCTTTTGACTGTAATTTTGCAAGATTTTTTTTTTTTACAGTACACACAGTGGAGTAATGTCTGTGTCTATCATAGCACCCACTAAGTAAAAATGTAAAAGTAATGCAAAAGGCATGTGGAGTATAATGTCTAGTCTAGAATATTCTTGCACACCATCTGATTCAGTTTATTTTTGTGCTGCTAGTTTAGCAGTTTGAAGGAGATAGAAAACTTAATATTTTAGAAGATTATTCCTTTGTTACATATATAATGAACCTTTTGACTATTGCATGTAAATTGTATTGTAGTCTTTGATTTACTAGAAGTTTATATTGTGTTCTGGGCAGACCAAATGGGCCATTTTAGTTTTTATCTGCCATTCTTTACTATGTTGTGTTGTGGGTTTTGAATATTATTTGATAGATCTTATTAACCCATGATGTTCTACAGCAATTACTATAATGGTTGGCATTTGTATTCATCAAACTAGGAATCTATTTGAATTATCTCTCATTTACTCTTTCTTTTGTGTACTCCACTGGTTGTTTTATGTTTGTACTGCTTGGATTACAAACAGATTGATGAAAACTGCAGTATTGCAAAGATGAAGCTGTTTCCTATATATTTGTCTTGGAGTGACCTCTGGCTGCCAGAAGATACTGGATTCACAGTATTGTACTTGGAGAGCAGTAGATCGGAAGCTTTGGGGATGCTTTCCAGGCAGATTTGCATGAAGGGGAAAAACTGAAAGTTTGTTTTGTTAGAATATTTTAGTCTTTCCTGATAGGTCACTGGTCTAATTTTGTAACCATTCACATTTTGTACAAATTTGACTTAGTAATGCATACTGTAGAAAAAAGCAGAATACTGTAGCTGATTGTGTGAGACATTTTATTTTTTTCATAACTTGTACTGATGAATATTAAATACTTTTTCTTTGTCTTATCCAAATTGATTTCATATGCAGATTGAATCTAATTCTACTAATCTGTTTCAATTGCCATTTTTTCTGAGGCATTCTTAGGGAAATTTGGTGTATTTCTCAAATAATTATATACGGTGGAACACATTTTTCTTTTTTAATTGCTCGTTGTTATAACAATGCAGTCATACAATATGTTTCTCTGTTGCTAAAATTGCACCAGCCAAAGTTTTAACTTACCTAAACAGCCAGAAATAATGTGGAGTCTGACACCAGTTTTTCTGTTTAGGGGTTTATTGGGGGAGGATAGCACCATCTGTAGAGCAGGTAGAGCATGGGCAGTATCAATGCAAACTTCTCCCGCCTGTTCTGGAGGGACCATCACAAAGATTGAAAGGAGAATTCAGTCTCTGAGCCTGCCTTGTGCAGTCTGCGGCACTCTGCTGAGAATGCCCACCATGGTACAAGTTAGTGGCAAATTGTGATGTGGATTTTCTGTTTTTGTGGTCTGGAGACCTGTCCCCAGAGAACTGGGTAGAGATCATCACCAACTCATTTCCTGTATAGTAAGGGTACGTGGCCTAGGTGTTTCAGCTGCAAACAGATGTGTTTTTCATGATTGCCACACTGAAGTGTACTTGCATATAACTGGTTTAAGAGCCCAGCTAATTTACATGTATCAGTTATCCTGAAAACCAAACATGTCTTGCACCTCTCCGGGACCTAAGTTGTCTACCGCTGATATAAGGCACTGATCAACTTTCTTAAGTGGGTATGTCCCTGAGCGGGTTGGGGAGAAGGCAAATAGAGGTGACTGTCCATTGGCAACTTCTGGCAAACTGGCTGGTATGCTACCTGCAAGTGACAAAATCCTTCCTTGCTGCTTCACAGGTCTGCGGTAGCAGCATTCCCTTCCCCTCGCACCAGCTCCCACCTCCCCTCCCCAAGTTCAATTCTATCCTCCCTCCCGCTAACCAAAGGAGAGAGCAGCGCTTCTTGCATGTGTCTGCCAACTTCCTTATGAAGCCTGATTTGTGCAGGCTCTGTAGTTTTGCAGGGCCCAGTGGCCCCGCACATTCAGACTTTGGGGTTAAGCTGGCAGAGGAAGAGGCAGACACGGTTAGAAGTCCTGCTCTCCTCATGAGAGAAGGATAGAGGAGAACTGGGGGAGAGTAGGGCCCTAGAACATCTGATTTACCTTGGGCTTCTCACCCACCTAAGCTCAGCCGTGTTCAGATGGTATTGGTAATAAAGTTTGGTCTTTATTGACCTGAGCTAAATTTGAACCAGCATGGAAGTTAAAGTGAGGTGGGTTTTATTCTTGTTCGGCAGGACCAAAGGTTGAATTGTTAAGAGGCTAGGCAGGGTATTGATGTTATGTTGGCAGTATTATATATTATTTTATTATAATCTGCTTTGCAGCATAGAAATATTAGGTGGGATTCAAAGTAAATAAATAAATAAGGCTAATTAGGTCTGTAACCTTGTGTCGGTTTTCTCACTGAATTTTGTTGCTTGGTCACTGAGAGAGAAAAACCAAGCTTCTCCAGTTTTATGGGAATACACATATTTTATATTTGTTGCAAGTGTTCCCTGAGACAATCTAACTGGGTTCAAACAGGAAAATTTTATGGAAGATAGCTCAGCAATAGGTTCCTTAATATAACAGCGAAGGATGTTCCTTTGGGTTCATTGCATCCCTAAACCATGACTGTTGGAAATGTGTAAAAGGGGCAGGTTATTCTGCACGCTCTTCACCTCCTTTAAGCTCCCGCTGCTTGTTACTGTTGGAGAAAGGACCCTGGACTAGCCACTAGATCAACCACGTCTGAGCCAAACTTGGTAGTTCTTACTTTCTAGATGGTGTTGGGGTGTACAGCTTGCGAGTATTACACAGCCAGCCACCTAAACTCCCTCCACAAATGGGATTAGAGACTAGCTTTAGTGCACTGAATTTATATACTGTACATAAGTGGATGCTTTGGAGATGCTGAAAATATTGGTCTTTAGCATTTGGTACTAAAGTTAAGGTTTGGATATTTATTAGACAAATATATGTGAAACATTTTGGTCACGTAGGGGGGTGCTCTGTAAGTTCCAGGGTTTACTTAGTGCATTGGTGCTTCTTATGTGCTCTGATCTTGACCAGATTTCAAAAACTGTGTTGTATCTCATTAAATGCAGACAGTTTTTCGTGTAAGCATGTTTCAGATTTAATCAAATACTTTTTTTTAAGAATAATCTTGGAGGGGCCATTTTAAATATGGCTGCCAGACTGCTTAACATTTTTCCAGGTTGTTGCCTTGCATCTCTTTTTCTAATTTTGTAATTTTAGTTCTTTCATTATGCAGCAATGAGGTCTAGTACTGGGTGGAAAGTGACAAAAAAAAAAAAAAGCACGATTGCTGCGGTATGAAGTATTTTATCGTACACTAGCCTCTCCGTACACTATCATGTACTAGCCTGTTGCTGTTGGCCATGAATTGGAAAAGTTGTAGGTAAAAAGCAGCATGCTCCAGAAGTTCTGGCAAAACCCAAGCTTGCTTTTGACTTGCTCCTTTGTTGGCTGCATCCCACTTATTCACATGTTAATTGAGGATAATAACCCAGGTTGGGTAGATAACCTGGATAACCCATACAGACGCTTTTCTTGGCAGTGCTGTAGGAGAATTGCTTTTACAAGGATGACTTGGTCCTGGACATGCTCCTTGTCCACAGAACTGTGCCTCACAAAGGGTTTCTTTGAGCATTAGGCACAGACATTTTAAGCAGAGCAGTTAAGGTTATCATGCTTATGAAGTTTCTACGCTGCTGTAACTCAAACAGAAGAGAAACATCAAGAGCATGCTAGGGTTTTAGTAGGCTGAAGGTTGGCACTTCATGCTTATTTTTGTGGGGGAGTGAGGCTTCTGTTCCAGTAAGAGGTGATGATGGAGGCCTTCACATCTTTCAGGAAAGGTCCAGGAATCCTGAGGAGGGCAACTGACTGGAGTAGTGACATGGGTGAGGAGAGAACATGGATTAAACTGTGTAGTATTAAGTTGCATTTAATACTAATAGTGCTGTACGTTGGACATTAAAATATGTTGTTCATGTTGCTGAAGCATTTATAATTCCAGAATGCAGCTCTGCCCCATTTATGAGTTGGCTGTGATATCACAGGGAGGGCACCTTTTGGGCATCAGGAATAGAACACCGAAACTATTCTTGGTTACATAAACCCAACCTGCTACCCTCATACTATTCTGATGGAGTCTGGTGTTTTGATGTTGAATATGGTGCAGAGTTCACTTGGGTGAGCAGAGCCAGTCGGTCTTAAGTTACCTGCTGAATAGAAGGAGCTTCCCCCCTAAACCCTGCTTCTGGAATGAGCTTAGTCCTGGTGTGAAATGCTGGAGTTTGTTTTGTGCAGATAGTCTCGCTGCCACAGTACAGACGAAAAACATGGATGGGGAGAAAGATTTCCTCTTTCCTCCTATCAGTTGTGTGAGAGTACAGTTACTTTGTGTTTTTTCCCCTCTTGCGTTCCATTATCGGTGTTCTGAAAATCAGCAAATATTATGCATGCAGAAAAATAAGTGAATGCTCCAGTAGAGGGAGGGAGAACCGGAGAATAGCTTCAGGGGACAACAGGACTGCAGCTGATGTGGCAGTTCATCAGCTGCACTCCCATCACTTGTACAATAGGCATGCAGTAATGTGCAACTTCTTTGCATTTCTGGATTGTGTATAATATCCAGCTGTTTGCCTGTGAATGGTTCCAAATGGTCAGAGAGCATTCCAGTCAACCTGTATTAACTGTCTCGTGTCATGGCGTGTCACGTTCTATGTTTTATAGAAACCCCATCCAGGCGCTCTTATTCAAATTCAATTTTTCACGAAAACGTCGTTTAAAACATTCTTCCAAATTCTTCTCGCAAGCCAAAGAAATATCCGTTGCCCTAGCTTTTCCCACCTGTACTGAAGGTGTTTGCAGAAATGTTGCTTTGGAAATCTAACCCGTATTTATTGTAAGAATTGTGGTGGGGACTTTAAGATTGTAGGCCTGTTCATCAAACTTTAAAGGTTAGGAAATTGAGCTGCTTTACTTGATTGTGGCACTGCATGGGCAGTCATCCAGTTTAGGCACGTACTGGGATAGGGAGCTGTGGCCTTTGCCCTTGGTGTTTATTTTTTTAAAATGACTTGCACAGCAATGATGGTAGACTGTGGGAGAGGGAACAAAACGTGAAAAGACTTCAGGTTTGTTTTTTGTTTTGTTTTTTTTTTTTTGCAAGACCTCACAGAGAGAGAGTGTTTCTCCCCTTTGCATAGTCACTGTATGGACAAACATGGTGAGCAGGGTCATTCAGCAAGAAGTTTAGCAAACTGTAGTTATGAATTTAAATTCCAGTTCATTGTGAGGGTAATTTTATAGCTATCTGCTTAAATTATTTTATTGCCAAAGCTGTCAAAGTGAAGTCATGCAAATTAGCTTTGAAAATTACCCCTAAGAATACACGTAAACTGACCTGCACAAAGTTACATGTCCTTATTTGCAGGATGTCATTTGTGCAGGTTAATTTCAGAGCATACTTCCTAAAAATCAAATGTGTGTGTGTGTATGTAAATCCTAACTCCGCTGCCATCCCCTCCCCGCCCAGAATGCCTATTTTTTTTTTTTTGTGCACATAGGTGTGAAAATGGGCTACACACATGCTTTTGTGCGTGCAACTCCTGCACAGTTTTATGACGAGCCATCCACATACAAAAACCCGTGTTTTGTGTGTGTAAATGGCTTAAACTTTACCTCCCCTGCTAGTGCATTTCTGTTCAGCTTTGTAATTTTGTGTATAATTGAGTTCTTAAAAATGGTTTCAGATGAAATAGCAAATATTGTAAGTTTTGTGTTGCAAACAAATATTTAGCTTGTCTTGGCTTTGATTTGTTCTTGAACATAACACCAATAACACAGGAAAAAAAGAAAAACCCTACTGGCCTACTTGCAGATTGTCGTATTTCATTTTATCTGGGGAGGATGTGAAAAGGGGACTAGAGGAAGGATCAAGGCAGTGTGAGAGGAATGCAGGGAGTTCTTACTCGGGTCATTGTTCCGAAATAATGCCATGAGCCCGAACTTTCAGCAGGGATTTTTTCCTAGCATTTTATGGCATACGATAAATAACACACAAAATGTTACCATGTTTAGTGCAGCCAGTGCTGCAAACCTGTGTTAAACACGAGCTCTGTTTTTGAAAATGTAGTCCCAGCTAGGGCTGTCCTTTTGTCGACCTTAACTGCCCTGATTAAACTTGTCTGGGATTACCGCATCAGGTCAGCATTGCTCTGAGACTCTTTGTCAGCCTTGTTGCCAGGGACCTCTGGCTGCAAGGCAGAATCAACAGCTTCTGGCTCAGGATAGTCGGTGAAAAAGGATTTCTGTCAAATAAAACCATGGTCAACCCGAGGCACCGTGCTGCACAGGGTATTTATTTACTATTTAGACATCTGGGGGCCAGTTTTTCAAAGTGTTGGGAGCTATGCCCTCAAACTAGCTCTTTTTGAAATCTTTACTAGGGCCAAGCGCATAAACTTAGGGCCTAAAAGTTAAGAGCAAAACACGTGGATAGCAACAGGATTGGGGGGAAAGGTTAGGTGCTCAGCACTGATTTGTAGCTAAGTTAAGAGCTTAAATTTAGGATTGTTTTTTCAGCTTAGAGTTCAGATGAACTCAGGACCATAAAATAGGCACTTAATTTGAGCCTAACCGAAATGCCTAAATGTTTAGGAGCTCAGTGTTTTTTTAATACTGGCCTGGTATAAAGGCATTGAAGCTTGTTACTGTAGCTGTAATGTAACAGTGAACACAAGCCAAAGGATCCCATCTCCCTACATGCCGATTCTGAAATAAAAAGCCGGATACTACAGGCACCTCATCTTATCAGGTCTGCGCCATTCAGGCGATTGTAGCCATCTACCAGCACTTCTGTGTTTTCAAATGCTGAAAATGAATTTGTGCAGAAAGGTTTCATGGCGGGGTCGGATGAGGAAAGTGGTTTGATATGGTGAGAACAGTCTGTGTTGCTATGAAATTTTCTTCTTCTTGTTTTGCCCTTGCGCGGCATTCTAGCAGTGCTCGGTTGGTTTTGAGCTGTATTTGAGCAATAGCAACCAAAAGATCTACATGTTGTAGAATTTTATCTTTATACCGAACGACGATATATAAAACTCGATAAATAAATAAGTGTCTACCAGAATTGACCATGTCATCCGAGGGAATGCCTTTCCAGATGTTAATGCTGGCATGGTTGAAAGGCGCTAGCGATGGTGGTAAGTGTTCAGAATGAACATGATAACCCCCTCCCACCACCAGGCTAGGATTTCAGTGTAGCATACCTCTTATAATTTTGCTTGTTCTACTTTGCATTTTTTTTAGTTTAACACTACCTCTCCGAGAACATTCTGATTGTTCTCAGAGATGAAGGTATGTCCTCTGTTACCTTTTTTTTTTGTTTGTTTCATGCATCACTCTAGCGATTTGCTTGAACATGGGGAGGAGGTGTGGGGTAGGGGAAGTCATCGTATTAATTACAAAAAAACAACAAGCGCTGCAGAATGGCACAGCGCTGCGTAGATACTCACAAACAGCATGCCTGTTCCATGGACATGCCGCGGTTTCTAACACTGCCCTCTCCTGTTGAGAGAACAGTAGGGCCAAGTCCTCCTCTTTTCCCCAACCGCGTTTGAAGTGCTTTGCACTAGAGCTTAGAATGTGTTTAATTAAATGTGTTGGAAGCTCAGCTCGCATGATCAGTGGAAAGTAAAGTTAAGTAAGGACAGAGCTGTATTAAGCATTCTGTTAATTGCCTAAAATCTTCAGAACCTTAACTCTTGAGAAAATCCACACACTCGTACGTAGCCACGTCTAGGCAAACAGCTTCTGTCAGATACTTGCAGACAGGGGATGGTAACTTTCAGACTGTCGCATGTGTGCATCTGTGAGCACCCAGATGTGCAGCTATTTTAAAACTTGCACTTATGTTATAAAATAGCCTGGCTGTACACACATGTGCGCCCAATTTTAAGTGGGCATGCAAATCCCAATTGTGGCATGTGCGGGCCTTTTAAAATTCACCTTTAATTGAGGAGACAGAAGCAGTTCATTGTATTATATACCCTGGCCAGCAAGATAATAGTCACTGATATAGGGAATGAAATATAATCTTTGGATGGGATGAACACTTTATGGAGAAATGAATGCAGTGGTTCTGTGATTTTAGTGGTGTTGGGGTTCTGGAGATATAATATGCGTTTCTCTTTTTTTTTTTTTTTGCTTTCCACATGGGAGATAAAGATGTGCAAGCTACAAAATTAATTAATGTTCACCTCCTCGTGGCAGATAATCCCATGATAATTGCCAGTAATAGTAATTAGAAGACACATCAGGAAAAGGTTTTTAAAAAAAAATTTTTTTTCTTAAACCTTTCTTTTGCAGAAGAGGTAAAATGTATATTCTTACCAGCGCACATTATTTCGATACTTAATTTTATATTCTGGAGTGCATGTGCTTTCTTGATTGGTCTTTCCTAGACAGTCGGTGAACCTGAGAGACGGATACATATATTAAAGATCTCTTTTAAGCCCTTTGTAGCAGGTTTTGAGAGAGGAAAAACTGCGCTTTTACATTTGTTTCTCCATCTGTCTGTTGCTCTGTTTGTGACGCTGACATTGCAGGTGGGGAGTAGTGGCACAGATGCCCAAACCAAAAGCACAGTCTGTGGCTCAGACCATTGCCGCTGGGGAGTGATGCTGGAGCAGCCCTGCGGAGCTCATCCCGCTGCTTGCCCAGTACCTCCAGAGCAGCCAAGGGGAAGCTGACCCCCCCCCCCCCCCCAAACCACAGAGATCGTCTTATTTTTTTAAACGGTATTTTTATTACATTTTAAATAATACATTAGAAAAAAATGTGACTTTATAGAAATTCTTACATAAAACAATGCTGAAGAAAAAAGAATTAAATTATTTCAGCCCACAATATGAGGGTTAGGACAAAAATCAACGCAACTTAATGTCAAATCTTAGGTGGTAACTTTTAAGCAGGCATGCAGGCGCACACGTGTGAGCGTTCGTAGGCCGGCACCCAGGGACGTGACCATTTGATAACATACATGCACATATTATAAAATAGCCTGACTGTGCAAATTCTGCTTCTACCACGTAAGTGGGGAAATTTTAAGACGCACGCTGATATCATTTCCCATTTTCCTAGTTTGTTCCCAGTCAAGGAATGGAACTTCCAAACCCCCCCCCTAGTTTAAAAGCGCCGACCCTTAAAACCTGCTGATCTGTTTAGTTTGGTTTTTTTTGTTTTATGACTTAAGCACCATCCATAGCAGAGGTAAAGTTACATGGCAGGGGCAATTTACGTGCAGATTTCAAGGTGAAATCCTGGAACGCCCATGCCCCACCCAGACGACATCCTTACCCCGCCCCTTTTCTGGAACTTTTCATTTGTGCGTGTAGCGACAAGTACGCGGTTGGCTTTTAAAATCTGCTCGGCATGTGCCAGCCCAACTTGTGCGTGTATCTCCTGGTTTTGGCATGCGCTGGCTTTTAAAATTCACCTTTTAATGAATATGCTCACTAATGTGACCATCACTTATACCTCACAACTGGGGTAATTCTCTATTCTTCAGGAACTCCTTAAGCTGATCAGATTGATAAAGACCATAATAATTATTCTCCCACTTGATTTGACATTTACAGGGAAATCTGAGGACAAATCTAGCTCCATATCTGAAGACAAATCTCTCTCCAAGGGCCAAAACCCTCTGCCTCTTTATCAAGAGTTGTTTGTCTCAAACTATTTTTTTATACAAAAAAACCCCCAACTTAAATCCTTTCTTTATCTGGTTCCAAAGCATAATTAACCAACAGGGTTATCTGACTAAATAACTCTGGCCTAGATTTATCAAACTGCGGTAAGTATTGCATGTGATAGCAAAAGGGGTGTGGTTTATGCAAATATTCAGTTTATTGCAATTTGCGAAGAGGTAAGTTAGTGCAAAGTGTGATAACATTATCAGACTTTGTGATAGGTGCCAGACCTGTTATATTTCCTGCATACAACCACTGGGGGGAGGGGGAGGGAGAGAGAGAGAGAGAGACTGGCCATAATGTCATCTCCCTAGATAGGTATTTGTATCCCTATGGTAGGCCCACCTAGTTACTCGAGATGAGGTTTAGGTATTAGTGTAGGGGATTAGAGGCCACTTTGACATTCAAAGTGAAACATATGAACAGAACAGTGCACTCTTGTGAAGATTTGATGTCCTTCGGAGTGAGGAATCTCACCCAAAGAGATTTGTGCAATGTTCTCTCAACCTAGCTTGATGGACTCTACCTGGGTAACATTGCCCAAATCTCATCTTGGAGTGAGTTTCCTTACTCTGAATGTAATCAAATCTTCAGAAGAGACCACTGTTCTGTTCATACGCCTCACTTTGAATGTCAAAGTGGCCCCTAACCCCCTACACTAGTACCTAAACCTCACCTCGAGTTACTAGGTGGGCCTACCATAGGGATACAAATCCCTATCTAGGGAGATGACATTATGACCAGTCTCTCTCTCCCTTCTTCCCTCCCTCCCCCCCCCCCCCCCCCCAAGAGGGCACAGCTGATGCTCTGGGAGCATCAATTCACCTATAATAGGCCTTGCAGGAGACATTGCAAAAAGTGATAAAACCTTACCTCACAGCAGCTATCACACAGCCTAACACAATTCAAAAAGGTGTAGTTAAATTCAGCATTAAGTCTGTGCAATAGCTCTTTGCAGACAGGCAAGCCCACCCCTAACTCCTCCTATTTTCCAAATTTGCATCACACCATACAATATGGTGCTATCGCATGCAATAAGCCCTTAACACATGCAAAAATGCCTTAGTGCATTTTGATAAATGACCCCCGAAGTTTGAGAATCTCGTAAACTCACAGAAGGTATTGACACCCTCAGGATCACTCCCAGAGAGAGAGAAAAAATCTTAATGGCTGGAAAAGATTCAATTGGTATTTTCAGAATTTCAGTATAGAACATTTTTAGCATATCAATAGGAGAAACAAAACTATATTTAGAGAAATTCAAGAATCTAAGATTCTATCTTCTAGTACAATTCTCAAGTTGTCAATGAATTAATTCTTTATCCTTAATCAAGGATAAATCATACTTTTGTAAATGTTTCCACTTATCCTCAAAATCTTTAATTTTCTCTTCATGAAACTTAAGAGATTTATCATGAGAAGAAAACATCCTTTAATTTCAAAGAAATCAGATAGTGATCTGCCCAGTTGTGAGATAGCCAGCCATCAGTTATTCAATGTTATCAATGCTGGTTTAGGGAGGAGAGAGTTAATAGTAGAGACTGGAGCCATTATGGCAATCTTGCCAGAACCAATATTGGCATCAAGACAGGCTTCTTCCTGGCCTAGAAACTTCCCATCAAGGGGAGTAGTGTCACGTTGGATATTGCAATCATGTACCCATGTTGAGGCTGCAACTCTAACCCAATTTGCTTCAAAATCAGCCATGTCTACATTTGATTTTTGTACTGTACAGCTTGGTGAAACTACCAAGCAGGCTTACTCATAAGCTACAGCTATTGTAAAATAGCGATGCTAGACTGATTTTTGGAATATCCAGCTTTGAAAGGGCTTCTCCTTTGCTCCTCTCTCTTGATCGGTTACTGTAATGCCCCTTACCTCTGAGCACCACTAGCATAGCACTGCACCATGCTGCATCTGAACATCCTGGTTAGGATTTCCTACATACTGGGCCTTGCAGCCTGCAGCCAGAACTTCCTGGGGTGCCGGCTGATGACATCACATCCTGATTACTACATAAGGAAGCTCAGAGCAACCAGCCAGTACCTCAGCAACAGGTTCTCCTGCACTAGTTGTTGGGACTATGGTGCCTCTGATCCTATCTGGTCCAGCCTAGTCTCGTCATGCTCCTCCTCTGCCCAGCCTTGCCTCTCCGCCAACCTTGTTTCCCTATCCTGCCTCACCTGGTTTCCCAGTTGGCCTGATCTTCTGCCCCAACCCTTGCCTGAACAACCATCCTTGCTAGTTTTCTGCCTGCCTTGACCTGCTCTTGGACTCTGTACCTGTCTGTGCACTGCCAGCCTGGTCTTCTCTCTGGTCTCTTTCTCTTTGCCTTGCGATGTTTCTGCTGCTGCCTGCTGGGGCCTGGTCTGTGCTCGCACGCACCAGGCTGCATCGACCTAGCAGTGGCCCAAGGGCTCGTATCTCCTGGAGCGTGACAATTATGAGTTTTGAAAGGGCTAAATTTAAGATATACTGTGCCTCTAAGCGGAAAATGAACTTGAGGAGTATTTTAATGTAAAGAGCGAGTGTGACAGTAGTAATGGGTGCACATTTTCTTAGCATTTAAGGAGTAAATAGCTAACAAAATATTCCCAGTACGTACCAGGATCAGTCCAGACAGCTGGGTTATGCCTCCCCTCCAGCAGATGGAGTCAGAGAGAAAACTGAAAGCACCCCCTAGATATACTGGTGTGCCTCCTGCGGTCCTTCAGTATATTCTCTGACTCCAGCAGATTGAGAGGCATAACCTGCGGTTCTGGTCTGGTCAGTGTTCTTGGTACTGTAAAAAAAAAAAAAAAAAAAAAGAGACAAGAGACAAGGGACAAGATCAATTGGTTCGTCTTTTCTGTCCTCTGTCTGCCTGTTTGTCTTTGTAAATTGTCTTGCGCTGCGAGTTTAGTGGTTAAGTGTGGGGCAGGCTCGGAGGGTCATACCCTCCTCTTCTTCCCGGGATAGAGTGTCCGTAGGGCTGGGGGAGAGTTTACCGGTGGGCCGGTCACCCTCCCCCCCCATACCAGGGATTTGGCCCTGAAGGGGGTTAAAATAAAAAAAAAAAAAAATTCAGTCTGAAGAGTCACTTAAGCCCTGTTGGGGACAGGCAGTGAGCTCCCCTGCTTAACCCCGAACCAAACGCCTGCCCGTGCCCTTTTCGGACCCCGGAGGGGGTGGCTAGTCCACCCGGCGCGAGTTAGCTCACCAGGGTTGGTTTTTTTATTTTTGGCGCCATTTTTCGCCGTCGCTTCAGGGCTCTCTCCTAGGATGCCGCGATCCTCGGATTGCCAGACATGTGGGGAGGCGGGGGCGCGACTCTCCCGCGAGGGTCTCTGCCCTCGATGTCTTCCCGGGGGCGAGGGACCCTCGGGGGGGCCGAGCGCTGCCCGCAGCCGCTCTCCTCGCCCCTCTGCGTCGCGGCAAAGCAGCGCCTCAGGCAGCCGGTCTGCGGCCCCTCCTCCCTCGGGGAGGAGTGCGGCGGCCATCTTGGCCACGCGGCAGGAGGATTTTTCAGCTTCGGAGGGGGAGAACTCCCCTCCCCCCTCGCCGGACGCCCGCAGCTCGCGCTCTCCGCCCGATGTGGGGTCGCCTCGAGGCCCCCCCTCAGCGGATGCCCCGAAGAAAGGGGTTAAAAGGTCAGTGCCTTTTTCGGCGGAGTTTGTGCTTTTAATGCACAAGGCATTTTTACAGGCTGAGTCCGGCTGCGAGCTGGAGGTGCCCCCTCCCCCGAAGGTGCCCAAAAAGTCTCCCCTACCTCAGGGGAGTCCACCGGGGGTGGGGTCTGCCGGGGTTCCGGCTCCCCGCCCGCGGGGGGGGGGAGCTGAGGGCCTGAGCGATACAGGGGCCGCTCCAGAGTCCCCGGGGGCTCCGGATTTGTTAACAACGGACGAGCAGGGGTCCGTAGAGGGGGATGACCCTCAGGTGCTCCGTTTGTTTGCTAAGGAGGAGTTAAGTGCCCTTATTCTCCACGTGCTGCAGGAGCTGGAATTAACGACGCCGCCTCAAGAGGCGGACTCGTCCACGGGGGATATCGCGATGGCGGGGCTTCGGGCCCCCCCTCAGACTTTTCCCTTTCATCACAAGGTGCTGCAGATTGTCTCGAAAGAATGGGAACTGCCAGAGGCTTCCCTGCGCGTGAATCGAGCCATGGAAAAGCTATATCCCTTACCTAAGGATTCTCTGGAACTGTTGAAGACACCCGCGGTAGATTCGGCTGTCACGGCTGTGGTCAAGCATACGACTATCCCCGTGACGGGGGGTATAGCGCTGAAGGACCTCCAAGACCGCAAGCTTGAGGTCTTATTAAAGCGTATTTTTGATGTGGCGGCACTGGGGGTCCGAGCGGCGGCTTGCAGCAGCCTTGTACAGAGGGCCAACCTCCGCTGGGTTCAGCAGCTGCTGACCATGCAGGAGCTACCTCCGGGTGAGGCTGAACAGGCGAATTGTGTTGAAGCGGCGGTCGCTTATACAGCGGATGCCTTGTATGACTTGTTGCGCACATCGGCTCGTATTATGTCCTCGGCAGTCTCAGCCAGGAGGTTGCTGTGGCTCCGTCGTTGGTCGGCGGATGCCACCTCCAAGGCGAGGTTAGGTTCCTTTCCCTTTAAGGGCAAGTTGCTGTTCGGCGACGAGCTGGACCAGCTCATTAAGGATCTGGGTGACAACAAGGTTTACAAGCTGCCGGAGGATAAGCCTCGGCAACCTCGGGCGTTTGGTAACGCCAGGGCTCGCTTTCGTGGACAAAGGCGTTTCCGTGGGGGAAGAGGAGGTTCCTTCTCCCAACGGCAGCCGGCGACGAGATCCCAGGCCTGGTCTTCTTCTTCCTTTCGTGGCAGGAGGCCTCTACGTGGAGGCTCTTCCCAAGGCTTTCCTGCCATTAAGCCCGCGCAATGAAGGTGCGCGGGCCCACTCCTCCGTGCCCGTTATCGGAGGTCGGTTGTCCCGGTTCTGGGAGGAGTGGGCCGCAATTACTTCGGATCAATGGGTCCTCGACGTGGTTCGGTACGGCTACGAGTTGGATTTTGTACGTCCCCTCCGGGATCTCTTCCTGGTTTCGCCGTGCGGGCCCGTAGAAAAGCAGGTAGCTATAGCTCAAACGGTCGCCCATCTACAGGCTCTGGGGGCGGTGGTTCCGGTTCCCGGGGACCAGCTCAGGACGGGTCGGTATTCCATATACTTCCTGGTGCCCAAGAAGGAGGGCACCTTCCGACCCATTCTGGATCTCAAGGGAGTAAACAAGGCGTTGCGAGTGCCCCGCTTCCGGATGGAGACCCTCCGGTCTGTTATTGCGGCCGTCCACAAGGGAGAATTCTTGGCTTCTTTGGATCTGACAGAGGCCTATCTGCACATCGGCATAAGAGAACGGCATCAAAGGTACTTGAGGTTCATGGTGATGGGGGACCACTACCAGTTTTGCGCCCTCCCCTTCGGGTTGGCCACCGCGCCGAGAGTGTTCACCAAAGTTCTCGTGGTGGTAGCGGCTTCCCTCCGCCGGCAAGGCGTCCTGGTACACCCCTATCTCGACGATTGGCTCATTCGAGCGAAGTCGCACGAGGCATGCACCCGGGCGGTCTCCTTAGTGGTGCGCCAGCTGCAGAGGTTGGGTTGGGTAGTCAACTTCGCGAAGAGCAAGCTCGAACCAACCCAACAGCTGGAGTTCCTGGGAGCTCGGTTCGACACCTTGAGGGGCAAGGTTTTTCTTCCGCAACAACGCATGCTCAATCTCATGACTCAGGTACGGCGCCTGTTAGAGCTCGAGATTCCCACGGTCTGGGATTATTTACAAGTCATTGGTCATATGGTGTCTACTATGGAAATGGTACAATGGGCTTTTGCGCATATGCGTCCATTACAAAGAGCGCTTCTATCTCGCTGGGATCCCCGCTCGGAGGAGTACGGGATGGAGTTGCCTTTGCCGGAGCTGGCTCGCTCCAGTCTCTCTTGGTGGTTGATTCCGGCCAATCTCCTACAGGGGGTGGACCTCGAACCCCCGTTTTGGTTGGTGGTGACGACGGATGCCAGCCTGTCGGGCTGGGGTGCGGTCTGCCAGTCCCGTGCAGTCCAGGGCACCTGGTCAGCACTCCAGGCGACTTGGTCCATAAACCGCTTGGAGACCAGAGCGGTCCGCCTGGCCTTGCGTTGTCTCCTTCCGCTGGTACGCGGACGAGCAGTAAGAGTTCTGTCGGACAATGCGACCACAGTGGCGTACATAAATCGACAAGGCGGCACGAAAAGCCAAGCAGTAGCGTCCGAGGCGGCGCTGTTGATGTCCTGGGCGGAAAGGCACATAGAGCGTCTCGCGGCCACCCACATTGCCGGCGTGGACAACGTTCAAGCGGATTATCTCAGCCGGCAGCACCTAGATCCAGGCGAATGGGAGATCTCGTTGGAAGCGATGGCTCTCATCGCGCGGCGTTGGGGGACTCCGCGCTTAGACCTCATGGCGACTCGTCAAAATGCAAAGGCGGCCCGCTTCTTCAGTCGGAGAAGGGAGCACGCGTCAGAAGGGGTGGACGCGCTAGCCCTTCCGTGGCCTCGTCACATTCTTCTTTATGTGTTCCCTCCGTGGCCGCTGGTGGGGAAAGTGCTAAGGCGCATAGAGTCCCATCACGGTCCGGTGATTCTCGTGGCTCCGGAATGGCCGCGGCGCCCGTGGTTCGCGGATCTGGTCAACTTGGCAGTCGACGGCCCACTGCGTCTCGGTCATCTTCCCAATCTCCTTCGGCAGGGTCCAGTATTTTTCGATCTGGCGGATCGTTTTTGTCTGGCGGCTTGGCTTTTGAGAGGAAGCGGTTGAAGAAGAGAGGTTATTCGGACGCGGTGGTGTCTACTCTCCTTCGGGCGCGTCGATCTTCCACTACTCTCGCCTACGCGAGGGTTTGGAAGGTTTTCCATGATTGGTGTGACACGGCAGGTACGTCGGCCAGACGTTCGTCAGTGGCGGATATCCTTATGTTCTTACAGGATGGATTGAAGAAGGGGTTGGCGTATAATTCGCTTCGAGTTCAGGTGGCGGCTTTGGGCTGCTTGAGGGGTAAGGTCGAAGGTTCTTCCCTTGCGAGTCATCCAGATGTGGCTCGTTTTTTGCGAGGGGTTAGAAACTTGCGTCCTCCCGTCAGGCTTCCCTGTCCGTCTTGGAACTTGAACTTGGTACTCCGCGGTTTGTGTGTGGCTCCGTTTGAACCTCTTAAGGCGGCTTCTTTGAAGGATCTCACCCTTAAGACTGTTTTCCTTGTCGCCATTTCCTCGGCTCGTCGGGTGTCGGAGCTTCAGGCTCTCTCTTGCAGGGAACCGTTTTTGCGCATTTCGGCGTCCGGGGTTTCCCTACGAACTGTTCCTTCCTTCCTACCTAAGGTGGTTTCCACGTTTCATGTCAACCAAACGGTGGAATTACCTTCCTTTTCGGACGAGGACCTACAGTCTGCTCAGGGTCGGGACTTGAGGCGTTTGGATGTCCGTCGGATTCTCTTACGCTATTTGGAGGTTACGAATGACTTTAGAAAGTCAGATCACCTTTTCGTGTTGTGGAGTGGACCCAGGAAGGGTCTTCAAGCGTCCAAAGCTACGATTGCACGCTGGTTGAAAAGTGCTATTGCGTCCACGTATGTTGGCTGTGGTAAGCCTGTTCCCGCTGGACTTAAGGCTCATTCTCTGCGTTCTCAAGCGACTTCATGGGCAGAGAATCACTTGGTTTCGTGCCAAGAGATATGCAGGGCGGCCACATGGAAATCCTGGCATACTTTTTCCAGGCATTATCGCCTGGATGTCCGGGGACCTCCTGCAGAGTCCTTTGGGAGCAGTGTGATTCGAGCGGGACTCTCAGGGTCCCACCCCAGTTAAGGCGGCTCGGGTACATCCCAGCTGTCTGGACTGATCCTGGTACGTACTGGGAAAGGAAAATTAGGTTCTTACCTTTGCTAATTTTCATTCCAGTAGTACCATGGATCAGTCCAGACGCCCGCCCTTGGTGCTTCTGGGAGTCCGCTCGTAGTCTGTCGTTTTCATTGCAGTTTTCTGTCTTGTGTCGGTCGCCTCAGTGTCATGGGGCCGGTTGCTATTTTATAGCGTTCTTGTTGTACACTTGTGGTGTCCTGTTTGTTGTTTCTGGTTTTTTTTACCTGTTTCAAGGACGTGGCTACTTGATCTGGTCACTGTTTTAAAAAAAAAAAAAAAAAAAAAAATTTTTTGTGGAAGGACTTTGTGTGTAGTGCTTCTGCTTTGATATCACATATACTGAAGGACCGCAGGAGGCACACCAGTATATCTAGGGGGTGCTTTCAGTTTTCTCTCTGACTCCATCTGCTGGAGGGGAGGCATAACCCAGCTGTCTGGACTGATCCATGGTACTACTGGAATGAAAATTAGCAAAGGTAAGAACCTAATTTTCCTTTTCAGGGCAAGAAAAAAAAACCAATAAGAAACCAGAGGGGGAATGTAAGTTGTTTGGTTTTTAAAGAATCCAGCTAGTACTGCAGCTTCAAATGTTAGGACACACCCCAGAGTTCTGAGTGAATTCCATCATGAAATTTCAGACCTGTTTCTGGTGATTTGCAACCTTTCCTTTTAAAACAACCACAGAACCAGAAGACTGGAGGGTGGCCAATGTGATGCTGATTTTTAAAAAGGGCTTCAGAGGTGATCTGGGAAAATTACTGACCACATAGGTAGACATGGTTTTAGCAAAGGAAAGTTTTGCCTTATCAATTTACTAGGTTTCTTTGAAGGTATAAATTAGCATGCGCTAAAGGTGAGCTTGTTAATATAGCATATTTAGATTTTCAGAAGACATTTGACAAAGTTCCCCATGAGAGATTACTCAGGAAATTGGGAGGTCATGGGATAGGAAGCAGGGCAGTGAATTGGTAACTGGATAAAAGACAGGAAGCAGAGGGTAGGACTGAGTGGTCAGCTTTCCAAATGGAGAAAGGGACTTGTGCTATTTAGCTCTTTCATAAATAAGCTGGTGAAAGGAACAGTGAGTGAGATGACTAACTTTGCAGATGACACAAAATTGTTTTGAGTCCTTACAACAGCAGCAGGTTGGGAGGATCTTGTGAGTCTAGGAAACTGGACATCTAAATGGCAGATATGATGTAATGTGGATAATTGCAAAGCAATGCACGTAGGGAAAAATAATCCCAATTATAGATCAATGATGCTTGGTTCCGTGTTTGAGTCCTTCTGGACAGTACTCTGAAACGTTCAGCTCAATGTGGTCAAAGTGGAGAATAGAATGTTAGGAATCATCATCACGCCTCTGTACAGATCCAGGCTGCGAAGCTCAAAAAAGGTACAGAGAAGGGCAACAAAAATGATAAAGGGATGGAAAAGCTCCCTTATGGAGAAAGGATAAACAGATTAGGGCTCTTTAGCTTGGAAAAGAGGCAGCCAAGAGGGGATACGATTGAGATTTATAAAATGTTGAGTGGTGGAGGGAGAAAGGGAAGGATGGTTAGTTACCCTTCAAAAAACACTAGGACTAGAGGACAGTCCATGAAACAAGCAAGCAGCTGATTTAAAATCAATCGGAGGAAGTGTTTGTTTCACTCAGTGCACAATCAAGCTATGGAATCTGTTGCCAGAAGATGTGGTCAAGGCAGCCAGTGTAATGCGGTCGAAAAGAGGGTTGGACAGGTTCCTGTTGGAGATGGCCGTAAGCAGTTCAGGTAGACTTGGAAAAGCCAGCGCTTACCCCTGGGAGTGAGAGAGAAGAAATAGATCGACTGTTGGGGTGTGCTGGGTTCTTGTGACCCGGAGACCTCGGTCTGACCCAGCATGGCTCTTCTTATGGTATTTTGTATACTTTATTTGTGATATTTCATTTGTGCTCGATTTGATGCAAAACCCATCTTCATGGTTTACAGATTATGCGTGGCTTATGTTTACAACTGATTTTCTGGCCCAAGTCCCTCATTTCGTAAAACATATAAGGGCGTGTAGCATTTTCCCAGGTTTTTGGAGGCCTTTATTCCCGTTTGTACAGTATGGAATGGAACTTATCTCAAGGATAAGCAATTTCTGTCTTCAAGAGCATCCTGGAAAAAATGGGGCTCCAGTAATCAAAATGGCTCTATAAAAAAAAAAAACCCAAAAAAAACCAAAAAAACTGAGACCTTCCTTTTGCCTATGTGAGGATGTTCTGTGATTGGTACAGGCCCTATTTGTGCAAGTAAAATAGATTTGTTTGATTTTAAGGAAAAAACAAAACCCTGTGGACGGTAGAAATGTTTTAGGAATTGGAAGCAGGTATCATCGGACACTGTCCTTCCGCCTCTGAAAGACTCGCCCTGAGCTGAGTTTGTCTTCCCTCGCATTTAGCTTTTTTTTTTTTTTGCCAAGGGGCGACTTGAAGAGGAAACCTCTAAATTGCAGACATCAGTGAAACGAAATAACCCTTCACATTTCAAGCGAGAAAAGTATCAAATGGAAATCTGTACATCTACATTAAAATGACATAACAAATAGCAGCTGGGCACGTGCGTGGGATGGAAGTTGAGATGTAGGTCACTGCAAGTCCTCAAACAGCTTGAAGAATTTCAAAAACATTAATAAAGGTAAAAATGAGGCTGAAGCGCTGACTGAAAGGAAAGAAAAAGTACTTTCCTGCGCTGGGCTGCTGGAGCAGACAATTCTAGCAGTGACAAATGGCATGCAATCACTTTGGGCCTGACTCGGATCTTACTGTCCATGCGGCATGGTGTGATTATATGCGACTGGGGGGGATTGGCCAGTTTGTTTTCTCTCTGGTATGTACATCATCTCTATGTGGGAGATGTGCCCCGGTCAAGATTCGAATTGAACCCCCTAGGGAAAATGGCTATAGATTTTAAATCCCAGCCATTTTAAATTGTGTTATCCTACTAAAGCTTCAGTGGCTCCTGGAAACTATATCCAATTAAAAAAAAAAGAAAAGTCCAGCGTCTTTCCTCTTGCAGTGAAGCTTTCTGTTATTTTGTGGTTCACCTGCATGGTGCGGCAGTTACTACCCTTAACAGAATGCATGGGGGTAACCTGCATGAAATGGCAGTTACTACTCTTAACATAATGCATGGGGGTAACATGCACGGAGCAGCAGTTACTACCCTTAAAAGAACGCATGGGGGTAACGTGCACAGAGCGGCAGTTACTACCCTTAACAGAACACATGGGGGTGACATGCATGGAGCAGCAGTTACTACCCTTAACAGAACGCATGGGGGTAACGTGCATGGAGCAGCAGTTACTACCCTTAACAGAATGCATGGGGGTAACGTGCACGGAGCGGCAGTTACTACCCTTACAGAACGCATGGGGGTGACCAACACGGAGGGGCAGTTACTACCCTTAACAGACTGCATGGGGGTAATGTGCACGGAGTGGCAGTTACTACCCTTACAGAACGCATGGGGGTAACCTGCATGGAGCAGCAGTTACTACCCTAAGCAAATTGCTGGGCAGACTGGATGGACCATTTGGTCTTTATCTGCCTGTCACTACTATGTCACAATATTTCTCTTTTCCTGCCGGAGTTAGGGCTGCCATGTTTCTTTCTCTAGTTTCCACTCGGTGCATAATACTGAAACTTTCCACCCCCTTGTTTGTTGGCGGCAGGGACTTGCAAACCATAGTGCAAGAAGAGGAGTGTGGCAACAAATTTTAAAAATCTGAGAAGTCCACTGATAACCTGCTTTAAAAAAAAAAAAAAGGATACTTTAATCTATTTTCCTACTGATTCTGAGCAACACAGACAGGAGGACTGAATTGGCTGGAAAACTGAGCCTGATGGCTGTAAGATCACTATGTGCCTCTCCTGTTTTTCATTATATTTTCAGTGGGTAGGAGGCATAGCAGCTTCTGGGCTGTCCTTGGAGCACATGTATCACCTGTTTAAAGGGGCTTAACGCCAAAAAGGAGTGAATTGGTCTTTGCAAATGGATGATGCATCCTTTTCCAGGATGATAAACTCCCATTGACATAGGCGATATGTACTTGAATAAAAAAACTTGAATTAAACCCTTTGAATCTAACAGAACACTACAACCTAATTTCTTTCCAAATTAAATTCCAAATTGTGCTAATCAAGTAGGTAGTTTTCATTGATTAGAAGAACTGCCTTAGCTTTGCCTGAATTCTTTTATGCCTCTGAGGGGTCATTTTAGTTAAGGGAGAATTTGTGAGTTTTCACTTTTCTAATTGGTATAATTACCCTAGCTGTACCTGATGTCTGTGAGTTGGATGTTAAATTAATAACTAATGTGTGTAATTATCCTTTGATGCTGCTGAAGAAAGGGGCTGCATGCTGACGTGTTTATAAAACATGGGAGGCTTTGCAACTGCACCGTAATTACCTCTGCTGCTCTGGCAGTGTTGGTTTTTAATAATAATAATAATACAAAAATGAGTTCCTTTTAATATGTTTCCTCATGTATTTCCATGTCCCTATATTTTAGTTTCTTCTATAGCAAATAACTGAGATTTATCATACCAGACAGAGCTTAGTTAGTGATGCAGGGTTAAAGAATGGGGACAGATTGAAAGCTAGGACGCTGTGTATTTTATCAGCCTTGGGAAATGGGACCAGAGCTAACCTAAAGCCTGTACTGAGCTCAGCCCACTGTGACTGGAAGAGCTGCCGTGTCTACCTCCCACTGGTGATTTCCATCGAGCTATTATTTTTCCATAAGGTGGACATTCCACCACAAATAGTTTAACGATTTTTAGTTTTCTTGCAAATCATAAAGCATTTGTGTCACTGAATTGTGCAAACCCCAGACGTTGCACGTAACATAAGAAGTACCCTGCTGGTGCTACAAAGGTCCTCCGAGGCCAGCATGTACAATCTCATACGGTGTCCAATCCAGGCAAGATCCCAAGGGAGCAATCCATTTCCTGTTGCTCTCTCCCAGCAGTGGCAATCCCCAAGTCTGCCTGGCTATAACTTGCTAATGCATCTGTCTTTGAGAAACTTGTCCATCCTTTTTTTTTTTTTTGTTCAACTCAGCTATGCTAACCTTGACCACATCCTCTGGTAACAAACCCCTCAGCTTAATTGTGTGTTGACTGGAAAAAAAAACCCTTTTAAATGTATTTTTACTGTGCTTATCAGTTAGTTTCATGGAGGGTTCCCTAGTCCTAATACTGTTTGATGAAGTAAGGAAGCATTCACCGTTAATAGTTCCGCCCCTCTCTCATATCTCCTCTCAGATGTCTCTTCTTCAAGCAGAGCAGCCCTAACCTGTTTGCCCTTCTTCATATGGGAGCCTTTCCATGTCCTTTAGCATTTTCTTGCCCTTCTCGGTGCCTTTTCTGGTTTGACTGTATCTTTTTGGGGTACAGGACTGTATGTAATACTCACGGTGGGGGTTGCACCCTGGATTTGTACAGAGGCGGTGGCTCCCAGTTTTGTGTTCTCTTCCTTTTCAAGCACCTCCTAATATTCTAGTTGCCTTTTTTTTTTTTTGTACCTTTGCTGCACACTGAGCTGCTGGTTTCGCTGTATTTTTTTTATGTGGAAGTAAAGGTCAATACAGAACTATATAAGGCACCGTCTTTTGATTGGATTGATTTAACCTGGATTTTTTGGCTACCTTTTTGAAGCTAACGCTCACCTTCCTCAGGTTACAGCAAACTGAGCATGTCAGAGCAAAAGAGGACCTTGCCTGACCTCATTTTGTTTTGATCTGAGGAAGGGAGTGGTAGCTCCTATTGAAGAAAAGTATGAAGTTAGTGCAATGAAAAGGTATCGCCTTGTATTGTTTTCTTTAATGACCTGTATTTCTGTGCCTGCACATGGACTAATGTGGCAGCCACAGTACTTTTATCAAGTGCATTACTTACGGAGAATGGTGACCCCATTGCCAGCCACCTTGGGGTTGCTGCGTGTATGCATCTGAGGGGCTGCTCTTGTAAAGTGATTTGGACTAAAGTATCTGGGTAAATGTATTCTTATTTTCAGCCTGCATTTGCAGCCTTTGTTTTGTCACCAGAAAACCTAACAATAGTATTTGTCACTGTGAGTAAGAACAAGCATATTTCAAGAGAACTTGTGCTACAGGATCCACAGTATTTCTCTAGGTTTTCTCCTTCTGCTGTTAAATATTCAGGGGATTGTGGAGAATGGAAAGAAACTAAAAGAAACTGAAATTGCTCTTTTTTTTCTCTCTAACAAAAAAGAAATCAACATGTTCTAAACATGTTTTCTTGTGACTCCATGCAGAGTTCTAGTAGTGAGGCCTGAAGAAGGGTTGCATATGATCCCAAAAACTCATTCGCATTGTCTTAGAAAGACAATTTGACAGCAGCTAAGGAGTCATTGGGTAATTCTTGTGACTGCCCATAACGTGTACCTACATAAATAGTTAGCCTGTGAGCTTGACATGCTTCATTAAATATGTTTGCGGGGAATGTACGGAAACCCAGTGGACATTAGCAGCGGCCATAATGTGTTCCATAATTATTTCTCAGGGCATCCAGGCAGTCTAAAGAAATGAATAATGCAGGTGGGAGCTTTGAATCTTTTCAGTAGGTGCTGCTGCACGTGGCTGAGCCACAATGAAACACAAGTCTTCAGAAGGAAATTGACTGGCAGGCCTCTTGTAGGCATGCAACCTGCAGAGAAGGCTTAAAGCTCATTATCAAAAAGAACACGGCTCATTCGGTGCCTAACAGATGGGAGAGCACATATAGGACAAAAAGAGCTGCAGATAGAGGACTATGTGATACCATGCATCACAGTTTGAATAGTAAAGCTTTCCATCTCTTAAAGAGTGAAATCTTGAGTTTAAATCAGGTGGATTTTTTTTCATACTGGAGAAGTACCTGTATTTGCCGGCGTATAGGACGCAGTGGCGTATAAGATACATCCCCTTTTTTATACTCAAAGTTCAAAAAAACTTGAGGAAAACTGCAAACAGGCAGATTGTATATTAACAGTAACACTTAGGAAACCATTCAAAAAAAAACAACAACCAACAGAGAGTGGTATCAGAAAAAATATAGTGCTTCCAGTCTCATGGGCTCTTGCCCTTACAGGGCTACAACCCCTTTCTTGTGTAAACACTGTTTGGTCACGTCATCTACCAACTCTCATATGGCGTGTCTATTTTATTATTTTATTTTTTCTATTTTTATGTGCAAAAAACCTCCCTTAAATTTCCCGTTTTTTTTAAAACAACGCACACCTCACACTTCCCATTTCAACCATATCATTATCTTTTAAAATGTGAAACCCTTCTTAATATTTATTTAAGTTTGTACTTATCTCTTATCGCATAAATATTAGCTGATTCACCCAGCTGATTCCCCTTTTTTATACACATTTTTAAGGAAAAAAATAATTGGCCGGTGCTGGGCAAAAGGGGCTTGCCGAAGCGTGGCTTCCCCAATCAAAATCAACAGCGTCAGCTTGCCACGCTTGTTTTAAGCAGGTGTTGTATCCATGGGGCTTCTTGAGTTCAGACTTGCTGTTTCCGATATTCCTACCACATTCCTGAGCTCACTATGGCTGGAGAGTTTTTCCGGCTCTGAACCCTGAGTTTGACGGACAGTATGGCTGCCACCCAACCGCATTGGGAGCATGATGCGACAGGCATTGCCAGAGTAGGAGGATTAAAGCTGCTAAGTGTCGCAGAAGCCTCTTTGTTTGAAAGATTGGTTTGCGTTCTTTAACTGTTGGGAGAATGATGCACAAGGCAGGGAATGCTCTAGTATTCTGCAGGTCAGCCAGCCAGCTGTTGATTTTGATTGATTGGGGAAGCCGCGCTTTGGCGAGCCCCTTTTGCCCAGCACTGGCCAATTGGGCGGCGCACCCTCACTCCCCCCCCCCCCCCCTCCACCGGAAAAAAGTGCATCCTATACGCCGGCAAATATGGTAAATGTTGCTTAGGACTTTGACTTCAGTGTTGACTGGAAAAATTTGCATGGAAAGAGGGCTTATAATGTTCTAGAAACAGCCGTGGCACTTCAGTGTGTTGGAATGGAATGGTGGGCCAGTATCTCTTTGTAGCACACACATATCAAGGTTTTTCAATATGTTTTTGAAGTAATGGGCTACAAATAAACTTGAGGGGACATACCGGCTACACTATACCTTGGCCCCAGGATCCCTAACATTATATATGCAAAATATAGGGCTGGACAAAATCCTAGTTATTAGGGCACCTAGAAATTATGCTGTGGTGTCCAAGAATTGCCTCTGCTCCTTGGCTTGATGCACTTGCGTACTCTTCCCTGTCCGATTGGCAGGAGAGCACAGCAGCGTACCCACCTCCTGCCACCTACCATCTGCTGCTTTTAATGTCTCCGTTTAAACTTTACAGTTTGAATTCTTTATGCCCTGCAAACCTTGAAACTTTTCAACACTGGTAGATGGTGGCTTGCAGGAGGAAGGTGTGTTGCTTCACCCTTCTCCAGCTGGGAGGGGGGGGGGTGCGCATTAGGAAGGGTGAGAGGTGGAGGGGGAATGGGGTGGGCATTGGTGTCAATTCTGAGGTGGCCTCTATGTTTGGATTGGATTTGTCTAGGATAAGAAACAAAACTGTATTTTACACTTCAAGTTTTAATTAAGAAAATGCCCCTAATAATGCAAGTAAGAGGTTTTTGAGTAAAAATATTTTACCTATATTTGCAACATTTTTTTTTTTTTTTTTTGGTAACAGACCATATGAATTTAGCTTTCAGTGCTAAATAGCAACAAGTTTTCCATGTTTGCTTTTGAAAATGCTCGGTTAACTGGCATGGCACACACCAAGTTATATCTCGTCTCTTGTGCGGGGTCAGCTTACGTGCCGAAAGTGTGAGTGCGTAGCTTCCACCTCTTTTCCCTCCTACCCCTAACACCTCTCTCCAGTTTATGTAAAAGTCTGCGCGAAACCGCCTTAAGCGTGTACATTTATGCACACGCAGCCCAGCTGATTTTAGAGCAGTCATTTTCACCCATATAACCCCGCGTTATGTGTGGAAATGTCTCGGAAAATTAGCACCCCCCCCCCCCCCCCGAGAATAAGTCTTTGCTCAGGTCAGACCTCTGGGAGTTTTAAATTCCCTGAAACCAGTGTGGTTTTGTCTGCTGCATCTTAACCTTTTCCCCCGAGAAATAAAAGACAATCTTGTATGACATTGGCGAGGTGGAGTTTTTGCTTGTGTTCTCCAAATGAACCAAAACCCCTTCTTCTATTAGTATTCATTTAGAATTGTATTTTATTTTTTTGGTCGGTTTCTCTGGTTACATGGGATGTTGCTGCAGGTAGGGGCGTCTGTGGCCACACAAAACTTTTGTGGTAAGGACTTGCAAATGTGCAGGAGGAGGAAATTTCTGCTTCCTGAAGCTATAAAAAGTTAGAACAGCCCCAGTTGTGAGCCCTTGTTAACACCGTGTGCCAAAAGTGAGATAATAGAACAAGTTTGATAGCAGGAAGGATTTCAATCGCACAACAACGGAGAGAGAGAAAGGAAGGAAGAAGGATGAGTATAAAATAAAGAACAAATGCTTTATGTCAACAAGTTACATCCGCAGTTGTGCAATTTTTGTTCTGAATAATTTGCATACTAGAGAGAACTGTTTGTCTCATCATATTTTTTTTTTAATGAAGGAACTAAAGGCTTTGGGATTTTTTTTTTATCAGTGTGGATCTGAGTGCCTGAGATAATAGTTAAGTAGCTATATCCTGCTGAAAATCTGTCCTGAGATATACTGCTTGCCATGGAATGTAGAAACTAATATATAGTCACTATGGCATAATTTTTAGAAAAATGCTCAGTGCCTAAATTTTATGAGGATTTTCAACTGAATGCAAGTGCCTATATTTTCAACCGAAAATTCACCTAAGGTTAGGCACCTAAACCTGGGGAACCTAAAAGTAGGCCTGCCGTTTGTTTTCCCAAGTTTAGGTGCCCGTTGCTGAAAGTGGGTGCTAAGTTCCTAACCTTTTCTCCACGCTCACTGCCCCTGTTCTCTACTTTTTAAGCTCCTAGTGAAACTAGGCCCCCACGTTTAGGTGTTCAGCCCTGGCTGATTTTCAAAGGGAACCTTTTGAAAATTGATCCCTTTTTTGGGGGGGGGGGGGGGGGGAGAGAAGAGGATTCTGGTAGTTCTCTCCTGCTCCTTTTAGGCTTCCAGCTGAGAAACCAGGGCTGGAATCTGAAACCACAAGCCTTCATTTGCAACCACCTCCCATTTATCCCTCCCAACTCAGTTATCCCAAGTATGGCAGTGATGGGCTTTGACTAAGGGCCACGCACCAGGGCTTCTTCCAGAAGCCTTCAGTCACAGGGACCTAAATTGAGCCACTTGGTATCACAGTTGCATGATGACTGGGACTCCCTACCTTCTTGTGATGCTACCTTTGCAGCATCCCCAGTCCTGACTGTCTTGGGGAGTGAAAGACCTGACCTGGGAATTGAATCCAGGTCCTCTGCTGTGCACTGTCACTGTGCCACTGGGTTGGCCCCAGCCACCATCTTCTAGAAAGGCCCAGCATACGTTTTTAGCACACGGTTTAACCCTGGCCTAGTATAGTATACGTTGTAATTATTTACTGAAGCATTTTATATACCGTCATTCCAAAAGATCACCCCAGTTTACAAAAGTGACATTCATATTATAGGTCAACAAAACACAGGCTGATTCAGAAAAACGCGCAGGAGAGCTGGCGAGCGCCCGCTCTCCTGGCGCGCACAGACCACTCTCCTGGGCGCGCGATTCAGGAGGGTGGCCTATGCAAATTAGGGCCCGCGGTAAAAGGAGTGGTGGCTGTCAGTGGGTTTGACAGCCGACGCTCAATTTTGCCAGCGTCGGTTCTCAAACCCACTGACAGGCACGAGTTCGGAAAACGGACGCTGGCATAATTGGGCGACCGTCTTCTGACCCGCGGGCCGTAGGCCGATTTTAAATTTTAAATTTTTTTTTTTAAATTTTTACTTTGTTTTTTACTTTTGGGGCCTCCGACTTATTATCGCCATGATAGTAAGTCGGAGCGTGCACAGAAAAGCAGCCGGGGAAGTGCACAGAAAAGCAGGCGTTACTTTCTGTATTGCGCGGGAATAACTAATAGGGCCATCAACATGCATTTGCATGTTGCAGGCGCTATTAGTTTTGGGGGGGTTGGACACGCGTTTTCGACGCGCTATTACCTCTTACTGTATAAGGGGTAAAGCTAGCGCGTTGAAAACGAGCATCCAAATGTGGGTTAACAGTGCGCTCCACCAGAGCACACTTGTACTGTATCGGCCTCTTAGTGCATTACAGTTGTCTTAGGACACTTTAGTATTTGCCAACCCTCTCCTGGAGGCACACCTGACTGGTGTGGTTTTCGGGTCATCTCACGTTTTTGGTAAGACAGAAGTGGAAAAAGTTGGGTGTGAAGCAAACCAGAGGATGTTTAGCATTAACTTTTTCCTTTTCTTCCTGCTAGACCAGCCATCACATATGGGATTTTCCTCCTCCACAGATGACAGAGACCGAAGACGCACCTTTTTTAGGATCTTACACAGGGGCAGATGTAATAAAACCCTCACTAAAATCGGAGTTAGAGTTTAGTGCAGGTTTTATTTAACACTTGCATTAAAACTTGATGTGGAAGCTAATGATATACAGATAGAGCAGGAGTAAAGAGAAGCCTGCTAAACTGAAAAACATTGCTTTTTTTGTTCCTAATCTATTTGTATGCCAACCTACACTTAAAAAGAAAAAATATTCCCTGTGCTGCTCTTTTGGCCTGGCTGGCCCAACAAGTCCTCCCTCCCTTCCTAATATGCCAAATGTCTCCCTCTCATCAAAGTCACGTCTGAAGGTCCTCCCAGTCCCTTCCTCCACCTTAAAATTAAGTTGGCCAGCATGGCCTGCTCCAGGGCTGTGGGTCTGGCTCTGCTCCCTGCCCCTTCCTCTCCCCTTAAAAAAAATTAGAGGCAAGGGGAATTCCCCAACCTTCCATATACCTCCCACCACTCGGGAACCCTGCTGGAGAAGATCTTACCTCCTCCAGCAGGGCTGTCCTTTCGTCCTTTCACTGTCACTTAATCAGTAGACAGTGTCTACTGATTAAGACAGTGTCTGTCTTTACAGAGGAGGATTTCGGAGTCATACCCACACACCAGATGACTAGATGAAATCGCTGTGAAACTAGAGGACATAATAGCTCCAATTGACAGATGATGGAATAACAAATCACCAGGACCAGATGGTATTCACCCCCGAGTTCTGAAAAAACTAAAAAATCAAATTGCAAACCTGTTTCTGATGATTTTCAAACTATCATGTAAAACAGTCACAATACCAGCAGATTGAAGGATTGCAATTTGTTGTCACTTTTTGAAAAAGGCTCCAAGGATGGTTCAGGAAACTATAGACTAGTAAGCATGATGTCGGAGGCAGGCTGGGCAAAGCTATTCTTAAAAATAAAATTACTGACCACATAAATAGATATGGTTTAATGGGGGAGAGTCAACATGGGTTTTGCAGAGGGATTTTTTTAAATGTAAATAAACATGTGGACAAAGGTGAGCCTTTTGATATAGGTTTTTTGGATTCTCAGAAGGCATTTAACAAAGTCCCCTGTCAGAAACTCCTCAGGAAATTCATGGAATTGGAGGCAGTGGCCTGTTGTGGATTGGTAATTGGATAAAAGATAGAGGGTAGGACTGAATGATCAGTTTTCCAAATGGAGAAAGTTTGTTGATGCTGTACTGGAGTGCCCCAGGGGTCTGTATTGGGACCTGTGGTATTTAGCATATTCATAAATGATCTGGAGAAAGGAACAACAAGTGAGGTGACAGCTTTGAGGATGACAAAATTGTTTTGAGTCATTAAAATGGCAGCAGATTGTGAAGAACTGTAGAAGGACCTTATGAGACTAGGATGCTGGGCTTCTAAATGGTAGATGCAATTTAATGTGGACCATTGCAAAGTAATCAGGTAGGGAAAAATAATCCCAACTACAGGTACACAGTGCAGGGTTCCATGTTACGAGTCACCACCCAGGAAAAGGATCTCTAAGTCCTCGTGGACAATACCTTGAAATCTTCAGCTCCATGTGCGGCAGTGGTCAAAAAGGCAAATAGAATGATAGGAATTATTTGGAAAGGAATAGAGAACAAAAATGAGAATTTCATAATGCCTTTGTATAGATTCATGGTGTGACTGCACCTTGAATACTGTGTGCAGTTCTAGTCACCCCAAGAATAATAAGACATAGCGGACCTAGAAGAGGTACAGTGAAGGACAACAAAAATGATAAAGGGGATGAAAAAGCTCCCTTATGGAGAAAGACTAAACAGATTAGGGCTGTTTAGCTTGGAAAAGGGATGACTTAGAGGGAATATGATTAAAATGTATAAAATCATGAGTGGGATAGATTGGGTAAATGGGGAAGTTATTCTTTCAATCAACACTAGGACAGTCAGGAAGTGCTTCAAGATCCAAGATAACGCCTGCTGTAGCAACAGCGTGAGCTCTCTTCGTTTGTTTGCTCCCTTACCTTGGTCAAATGCTGCATACAGGGTGTAATCAGGGCTAAAGAGAGGCTTTGCCCTGCTGCCTCGGCGGATGCCTACGTCGTCCACGGAGAATTGTCAGGAGTGCAGCCCTTGCAGGATGAAGCAGGAGAAGATGTGCTGACTTCACCTCCAGGCCATTCCATATCTCTTTCCCCAATACCGAGGACCCCTTCCAGCCAACTCGGCAGCCTCCAGAGACCTGGATGCGCTGACAGGGATACCTCGCAACCCCAAGCCGGGTCAGTGTTCTTCGGGAGAGGTGGAGTAATGGAAGCCGGAGAAATCTCTGTGGTAGAGTCTGTGGGATCATTGACGCTGGGATTCTTTCATCGCAAATCTGAGGAAACTTCCACCCCGGCTGCTGAGCTGCAACGGCTTACCTTTCCACTTTTTTGTAAAACCAAAACATTTTGGTTTTATCTTAGAAACTCTTTGGGAGGCAATAGATAATCTTGGGATTTTTTTTTTTTTCTTCGTGACTGAATCCATTAATACAGAAAATAAATGAAAATTGGAAAAAAAACATCAGATTTGAAAGTTATTGAATCTTTGATTTGGGAATATGAAGAAATTAAACTGGAAGTTCAAGGAGTTCAATCAACTCCAGAACTTTTAATTAAGGAAAATCATATCTTTACAAAATAAAGTGGAAAGTTTGGAAAACAGCTCTCGTGGGGGAAAATCTTCATTTTATCAGTTTTCCCAAATTTCCACACATATCCACAAAAGATATATTTAAGAGAGATCTTATGGATACACTTAAAGTTCCAGAGCAATCAATACCTTCTATATCTAAATCTTTTTATTTGCCCTCCTTCAAAAAGGGCAATTAACACAAGTGTGTTGGCAAGAAATGGAACCATTAGTTTCATCTAATATGGATATCTCAGTTACCGGCAACATCAGATACTCTTTTGGTGGAAGCTGCCACCATGTGGTCTCTTTTTTGTATTAGAATCAGCCGGAAACTCTGTATTAAGACTTTATTTTAAACATCGGCATACCTTTTTACAATTAAAGGTCAGGATATAGCCAGATGTTTCCAGACAATCCCAGAAGAAACGGCAACCGTTTTTACTAATGAGACCCAGAGTTTTACAAATTGGTGCATTTTTCCTGCTAAAATTTCCCTGGAAATGTTTAGTAAAATTCAATGTATTTTGTATGTTTTCTATTTGCCATCTCAATTATCTCAATTCTTGTGTGATAAAGTAGCACAGCAACCAGAAGATGTGTTTCTTCACCAGACCCTCTTAAGATTGGCTGAATGCTCTTTAATAATTGCAATCTCCTTTTATAACTACTTGTTTCCTAATTATCCTTGGACTTTTTTTTTCTTAAAATTGTGTAAAGGGATCTCCTCTTGTGGATTTTGGAAATGTAAGAGTAACTGGGATACTTCATGAAACTAGCAGCTGTCAGATTTATCATAGGAAGTGGTTTTTTTCTCTCAGCGCACAATGAAGCTATGGAATCTGTCGTCAGAAGATATGATCAAGGCAGCTTACATAGTGGGGTTCAAAAGAAGTTCGAAAAAGTTCCTGAAGGAGAAGTCCATAAACCGTTATTAGCCAGGTAGATTTGGGAAAGCCCCTGGGAGTCAGATATAAGAAACAGATCGACTATTGGGGATCTCGGGGCTACTTGTGACCCAGACTGGCCACTGTCTGAGGCAGAATGCTGGGATCGATGGACTTTGGTCTGATCCAGGATGACAATTCTTATCTTTATTGATTGCCATGTCAGATAACTTTGTATTCTTTACCAAGCCATTTCTGCCAATGTGTGCTAGATAACTTTCAAAGAGCTGCGTACCTGTTGCGTTCGTGCCTCTTCTCGCCCCTCGCTCTACCTTCTCTACCTTGGGAGCGACTCCCTTGGCTCTGACGGACAGATGCAGCCGCAGCTTCTCCCTGCCTCTTGGTCCCGGTGTCCCCGGGCTGGCTTGACGCTACGGATCCGCCATGTTCCTGATGACGTAAGGGCACGCGCTCCAGACTTTGTACCAGCAAGGGCGCGAACCTCTGGGGTGTCCCCCCATAGTGACGACATCCATTTTCACTTTAAAGGGTCTTTGTTTGCTAACTTCTAACGAGTTAGCAAGGAACTCCAACAGGACTTGCTTCGGCAGTCCACGATACTTGCAACAACGATCCGAGTCAGCTAGGGGAATCCTTCTCCACTGCTCGGCCTTTTCAAACTTACCAGGAGTACCCGCACCACAGGGGCTCCGCTCTCTCTTCTAACAGCAGTTCACTAACAGATTACTAACTCCGCTTTCCTGGCGGGGTAAGTACTACAGATAGCTAACTCCTCCCCTCTGGAGGAGCAGATCATGACAGATTGCTAATTCCTCCCCCTTTCAGAAGAAAAGCAGAACAGATTGCTAACTCCGCCCTCCTAGCGGGGTGAGCGATAACAGATTGCTAACTCTTCCCCTCTGGAGGAGGAGAGCGTAACAGCACCCGTATGTATGTGTATATATGGGCATGCAAAATTCTACTCCTGTATTTTATAACTCTTGTGTATGTGATATATGCAGGTTATAAAATACATGCAAACGTACCCCATTAACCAGTGCTCCTTCCAAGGAGTTGACTAGGTGTGTGCAGTTTTTTTTATGTGTGAGCAACAATTTTTTCTTTAAGCCAACAATTTTTGAGCGCCAGCATTAGCTTTCCATTTCTGTATCTAGCACAAAGAAAAAATTATCTGAGTGACCATGTAAAACCTGAGAGCAGTGCTCCAAAAGGTATGAGCAATCGCTCACACGCTTAGGGATAGATTTTCACAAAGCGCGCCTTAGCGTACTTTTGTTGGCGCATCAGGCGCCAACAAAAGTACGCTGGATTTTAGTAGATACACGCGTAGCCGCTAAAATCCTGGATCGGCGTGCGCAAGGCTGCCGATTTCGTGCAGCCGGTGCACGCCGAGCCGCGCAGCCTGCCGCCGTTCCCTCCGAGGCCGCTCCGAAATCGGAGCGGCCTCGGAGGGAACTTGCTTTCGCCCTCCCCTCACCTTCCCCTCCCTTGCTCTATCTAACCAACCCCCCGGCCCTATCTAGACCCCCCCTTACCTTTGTTGGGGGATTTACGCCTCCCAGAGGGAGAAGTAAATCCCCGCGTGCCAGCGGGCCTCTAGCGTGCCGAGACGGGACCTGGGGGCGGTTTCAGAGGGCGCGGCCACGCCCCCGGGCCCGCCCCAAAACACCGCGTCCCGCCCCGAAAATGCCGCGCCGATCGGCCCCGCCCCCCACACGCCCCCATCGAAAAACCCCGGGACTTACGCGAGTCCCGGGGCTCTGCGCGTGCCGGTAGGCCTATGTAAAATAGGCGCACCGGTGCGCAAGGCCCTGCTCGCGTAAATCCGGGCGGATTTACGCGAGCAGGGCTCTTAAAATCCGCCCCTTAGCTTAGAGGGAAGTATGCCCACAACATGTGCGCATGTAAAAATAACCAGAGTAGCGGCTGTGCAAGCTGGATAAGTCTTAAAAATGCTATTTATCCGGCTAAGTCAGATATCTGGATAAGTAGTGCTTATATAGCAGCTTTGCTGCTACTTAACCAGATAAGTTGGAATGTGTCCGGATAAATTACGACCTATGTAGCACTTATCTGGATAAGTGGTGTGCAGCTGCTACACTCCCACGCATTGAGATTCTAGCTGTATAACTTACATCCCCTGCAAGTCGTTTTTTTGCAAGTCATCAGATTTTCTAACTTGCCAGTTTTAGCAAATAGTTTTCCCAGTCCATCTGCAGGTTATTGAGACACCCCCCCCCCCCCCCCCCCCCCCCCCCAATCAGTATTTCACTTTTAAGGCCATTAGGATCACTTACTCCAGATAGAGAGGAGGTGTAAATATATGCGAGTAATCTATCAAATTTACATGCATCTCCTGTGGGGACAGGGAAATACCTATATTACTTGAATGTAATCTGTTTTGAAGTGATGAAAAGCAAAATAGAAAATAGAAACTTAAATGTGTAAATGTTGGTCCCAGAACCTCCCTTGCCTGCCCCTTTTTATATACGTGCAGATTTACTCATGCACTCATGTTTGACGTTTATAAAATGGCATATTTGCGAGTATGTATGTATATGTATATATATATGTGTGTGTATGTATATATATATATATATGTACTAATTACATACATGCGAACATGCTGTTTTTTCCCTTATGTGCACAGATTTTGAAAATTCACCTTAAAATCATGAACACCAGTTTGCAGATTTAGGATCGCTACAGAAACGTCTGGACTGGAGTAGTGTCCTGCTCGGCAGGATTTTCACGAGTTGAGCACCCGTTTCCTATTCGGGCATGTTTCACATTTCAGCTGAAGAGGTTTAGTGTCATCCAGCGAGGTGGTGATCAGGATGGATATGTGAATGATAGTGGAGCATGGCACGTGACATATTTGTTTATAGAGTGTTGATTTTCACTACTTATCTATTGGTGATGTCTCACACACACATACATCAAAAAAGGACCTACCTGTTGGATTTTGCCTAAATGAATCCATAAATGTCGACTATTGAGAGGCAATTAGGGATGTGAATCATTTTTTGACGATTTAAAAAAATCGTCAGATATTTTTTAAATCGTTAGAGTCGCGATACAATACAAATTCCCCCGATTTATCGTCAAAAATCGTTAAATCGGGCACAGGAATTATTTGGGGGGAGGGTGGGAAAACCGGCACACCAAAATAACCCCTAAACCCACCCGACCCTTTAAAACCAATCCCTTACCCTCCCCCACCCTCCCGAACCCCCCCAAAATTTTAAAATACCTGGTGGTCCAGTGGGGGGGGGGGTCCCGGCGCGATCTCACGCTCTCGGGCCATCGGCGCCATTTTGGCTGCTACTAATATAAATGGCGCCGATGGCCCGATTAAAAAAAAAAAAAAAAAAAAAAAAAACCCCACCTGACCCTTTAAACTGACCCCCTTAGCCTCTCCCACCCTCCTGACCCCCCCCCCCCAAGCTGGCCAAAAGTCCCTGGGGGTCCAGCGGGAGTCTGGCGGCCATCTCCTGCACTCAGGCCGTATTGCCAATATTCAAAATGGCGCCGGCACTACCTTTGCCCTGTCACATGGTAAGGGCAAAGGGCCTCGGCGCCATTTTTATTAACGCAGCTGATGGCCCAGGAACGGGAGATCGTTCCCCACAGCCCCCCTGGACCACCAGGTATGTGTAAAAAGTTGGGGGGGGTCGGGAGAGTGGGGGAGGCTAAGGGGTAATTTTAAAAGGTCGGGGTGGGTTTTTTTTTTTATCGGCGCGGGCCTCACTAAAAGAAATTAGTGATGTGAATTGGAATCGGAACCGATTCCAATTCACATCTCTTACGATCAGATTCCCCCCCCCCCCTCCAGCCGAACCCGATCGTTAAAATGATCGGGCACACGATTCACATCCCTAGAGGCAATGATTTATCATCAGTTGAAGCCAGTTGATTCAATTGAAGGATTTAGATTTTAGATTTAAGTACTCCCCATTCCAAATCCCAGCTCAAATTCAGGTACAGTTGATCGGTCTCTGCCCCAGGGCTTACAGTCTAGGGGCCTGCTTTGCTGAAGTAGTTTCACTTTCAAAAATAGATCTGAGGCACGCAAGCCAACTGCCCACTGGAAAATAAGTGCATAGATTTGAAAAGCAAATTATGCACAGGAAACCTAACTTTCAAACCTGTTTGTGGTCCAGCATTTGCACGCATAAGTGGTTATGCAGAGATTTACCTTACTATTTTATTAAGTGTGCAGCTGGAGCCATCTTTTCCTCTCCAGCCTCACTGTGCTACCCACATCCTAAAACTCTCTCTCTCCACCCTCTCATCAAGCTGTTGCCATTGCTGCTTTCTTCCGGGCTTCCAGGGTCTGACAGTGCCACCACAATCTCCTTCTTCTGTCCAGCATGAGCTTATGCTGTGGCCACTGTCCCTGCATCTGTCTCCTGCCACCTGCTAAGCACAGCAGTCGACTGCACGCCAAATTTTGCACCAAATCTGGAAATTCTAGGAGGCTGCGAAAATCTGTTTAGAAGAGTGGTGTGCTACAATGATTGATTTATAGCGAATCTGGACTTTGAATCAGGTAGTACCATTTTTTCTAATGTTAACTACAGAGACTTGGCAAATGAAAAACCTGACAAAGAAATTCTGCGATGAACTGATATATTCATTTGTCAGTAATGGAACTGATGCTTGCTGCTACTCCCTGCGACTAGCCCCGCCTCCAATGGTGTCACCATCAGATCAGAAGTGTAGAAAAGATGGCCTGCTGCTTCTTAGTGGGACATGGTGTTTGATATCCTCTCTGGTTCTTGCATGGGGAGGTTAGCTTGATCTGGGATTTGTATAACATGGCAGTTAATTGTGTAATAACTAGTCAGTTATTTTAACTTTTATTAATTTATTGTTTGCTAGTAGAATATATTTTGCATTTTCTATGCTTGATTGTTACACGCCCCGCCTGTGGCCGTCCGAGCACGGGACCGCTCACCTTCATAGTTCCACAGCGGGTCCCGGGACGACCTCCCTCAAAGTAGTTGCCAGCCCTGCTAGGCCCCGGCATCCCGCGGCGGTCGCTGGGCCTTCCACTGCGCGCCAGGCCTCACGCTGAGGTTCGGCGTCCTCTGCCATGTTAGCCACGCCCCTACATGCGGACCGCCTGGGCTCATGTAGGGCCAAGGGCGGGTCTTAGCTCCACGGCGTGCCCTGATTGATCCCTCAATATAAGGAAGTTCCTGTCTATGCTTCCTTGCTTTGGCAATCGGGTCGGTTTGTTCTGAGATTGCCTCTGCGTTTGCT